>NC_088804.1:22745486-22827986 GCF_011386835.1 Chrysemys picta bellii | reverse complement strand
TTAGTGATAAATACATGACCCAAGACCTTTTTGTGGATAAGACAAATCAAGTCTCATTTTTAAAGGGGAGGAAATTTAAAACATTTATAAAAAGGCAGTTTAGAAAAGAGCATATCCAGTTAGTGCATCAGATTCTAACATGTCATATGAGACAGTTTCCACCACATCGCATAAAAGGTGATACTACCCCATCTCAACCTGTTTGAGAGATAGTATGTTTATAGATTCTCTCTTGCTTGTTTTACATTTTTCATGTAGGAAAAAAATCCAATAACCCACAAAAAGATGTAGGTCAAATGTTTTCATCTCAAATCTTTCTTGATAAGTAGTGATTTAAGAAGACTACATAAGAAGTGTGTTATTCCCCTTCTGCTCACAGATATAAGTGTTTCAGAAACAGCACATTTAAAAATATATACAATGCCACTAAAATAGGAATAGAAAATGTTGTATAGATTAACAAACATTGTAATGAATTTGCACAACCCTAACTGATTGTATACATAGCATAATGAAATGGTCTACATCCTTTCAAAGAAAAATTAGGTATTCTAGCACATAGCTTTAGAAAAGCATTGTTCGTAAAAACCTGCATTTTTTCCCAGCTACCATGTAATTTGTGAGATGCATTTTTAAATGATCTGCAACTGCAGCAGGCTTCATCAGTCAGATGATACAGATAGATAATTCACCAAACTGTCACATGATCTTCCATCAGTCTAAAAGATGTGAATATATTGCCACAAGCTTTGGGAATAATGGGTGCACCTGTTTACAGTGTCACCTCTGTTTGCTAATTGTCTCCTTGAGCTACATTTTACTTCTAATGCATTTACTTTTGACAGGCAGTGTCTATTTAGAAATCACATTACTTCAAGTGCAATTGTTCTTTTGTCTATCAAGTAAATGAAGTGTTGTTATACAGATTTCAGGTTCTGATTAGTGAAGTATCAGTGCACCACAAAGGTCAATCAGTTATTTACCTGAAGTAACAGAAGTATGACAGGCCTCTAGTTCATGATATAGCCTGTATTAATATTATATATACTACTATATACACACATGCATTCTGTATGCATATATACACAAACACACACTTATTAAGGGGCACAAACACTAATTACCATATAGATACCATACAGGAAAAAGAATTTAAATATTCATGTGAAAACTGAAATATTAATGCAAACCCAAATATTTTCTCAAGTTATTTCAACTTAAGACAAAAGAAAATATTTAAAACTAGAGACCCAACCTTGTAAACACTTATGCATATGAGTATCTTGATTCACACATGTAAGTATTTACAGGAACAAGACTTAATTTTATAAACATTTTTACTTGCTTGTTCTTATAAAATAGATAGACAAAATTAAGTTTAAAGTCACTTATATGAAGCTGAAACTGGTAAGATGCCATAAAAAATTAGTATTAACAACTTCTGGACTAAACAGAACCAAAAGGGATTTTTATCAACAGTCATATCTTCATTTGGATTGTGTGCACTAACATGAATCTAATGGTAGCAAAGCTCGGTTAAATAATGCATAGGTATATAGACACACACAGTGTATCCATACACGCTATCGTATATATTGACTATTGAAAAAAAATTGAAAACTAAGATTAGAACATTTATCACATAGCCACTTCACTGCATATATATTGATCCCATACTGTCCTGTTACAAAAAAGCTGCACTATAACGTCTCACTATTGAGGTGGAAAACTGTACTTCTTAAGTTGCTTGCCAAGCCTGATTATTCTTCATACAACTCTGTTGAAGTTGCATAGGACTCTTTTTTCCCTACCATTCAAACAGCAGAGAATCTTGTGATAGGAATATTAGTCTCTCATATTAAAGGCTAGGTCCATAACTAACATTCAGTCACCCTCATGTAAGCTCGATGTACAGACTGGTCTCTGCACAGGCAACCTCTGGTGCTTACAAGGGGATTCCAACCACTACCACTATTTCACTAGTTTACCAAAAGAAACAGATACAAAAAGCCATGCTTGCCTTAAGTCACATTCTAAATTGGCTCCCAGGAGCATTCCCTTACCTTGTTCACTAAAGCACTGTGTATGTTTTCTCAGTGTTTAGCATATGCTATGTAACCTGAGCAGGACTTGTACTGTTCCAGTAGTTGTTTTTCTAAAGTATGTTCCCATCAGGACTATAAGTACATGCAAAATACTAGAGTTAGAATCGTTCAAAAAGATATTTAAAATTTTCTCTGGCACTTATAAGCAAATGTGTAAAGAGAAAATGGAAGAAATCATAATCTTTCCCACAAATGCAACCTGATGATAACTTCAAAGCCTTCTGAGTTAATGTATCTATACCAAGATTTGAGGTAGGGTAAGAAAAATATTTACTGCTACATTATGAAGACTAGTGGAATTTTCCAATTATCTCTGCAAATGTCGACAAAAATTGAATATATCCAATCAATCATAATTGCTTTTTATACACTTATGTTTATGGGTAAAGCTCCTAAAAAAAAATCAAGGCTGAAACTTTCAAAGCATGTTCTTCATCTTCCTTCTTTTAAAGTCAAAAACCAAACTGCCATTAACCTTGATGGAAGCAGAATGAAGCCCAACCTTTGTAAGTGAAAGCAAGGTACATGGAATTTCTGTTTCCTCATAAACCAAACAGATCTCATTGGAAAACGTAGCTCTTCATCTAAATCTAGGCAGGTGGCAGAGGGAACACTCATGTGGAAAGCATATAGCGGTATTAAACTAATCATCTAAGTTCCTCCTACTTCAAGGATTGCTATTGTTGTAGCTTTGGCTCTTTACACAACTATGGATGTTTAGCAAATTGCTTTGCGTACATTAAATTGGATGTTCTGTAGCAACAAAAATTAACTGTGAAGGGCCCAATCCTGAAGACTTTCACAAATATGATAAGTCCTTTTGTATGCAGACAGCCCCCTTGAAATCAAGGGAGTTTCTTGCATGGGGAAGGACTTCTCAGGAACTAAAATCCAACAGAATCAGGTCTTTAATAAAAGCAGCTGTGCTAACATGAAGCTCATTCAACAGAGACTTTGCATTGGAATTAGTGCATGATTAGCTACCACATTGTTACTGAGATATAATTGGCTAATTCAGATCAGGTGTAAGCAGATGCAGTTCCACTGACTTCACTGGAGTTTGACCTGTTTACAACAAATATAAGTTTTGCCTACTGTATATTATCAAGTAATAATGCAATTAACATCACCACTCTACTGTTTACGATACTGCACTAAGGGCATGTCTTCACTGGCGCTTTACAGTGCTGAAACTTGCAGTGCTCAGGGGGGTGGTTTTTTTCACACCCCTGAGCGAGAAAGTTGCAGCGCTGTAAAGTGCCAGTGTAGACAAGCCCTAAGATACTACCTTGATTGGGCACCAAAAGAAGAAGGCAGAAAGACAGAGGAATCTGAGCACTTAATATGTTATGGTTTTTCTCAGTTCTATGGCTGGGTTATGGCCTACTGTCCATGCTGGAAATGGGTGCAGAAGGACCATGATGCAGCAGGAGAATTCGGGCCAACTACACCAAAATTGTCTCTAGGGCTCCCAGGAAACGCACTGCAGAAACAGCTCTCCAGAAATACATTTCAAGGGCTTTATGTTCAGCGTACCCACAGTTCCCATTGTCTCTAATGCAGTGTGCACTCCTGCTCTCCCATATACCTGGCCAGCCCTTTCAGCAGCCTTGGCAATGCTAGCCACATATGGATTCTGGGCCCTCCAGCCACATGAATGTCAGAATTAGATGGGAAAGGCTACTTACATCCCCTTTTTTCCCCATTTTCCCCTCTCCAAACACTATGCATACTTGTGCAAGGGCTAACCAGTCGGACCCTGTGTCTTTTCAGGACATTAACTTCTAAACCCTAGTACAGGCTATAATAAAAAAGCAGATATTTAATTATGATTTAAGCATTTAGTATTTTTAAAAATCTGATAAATCTTCTAATAATCTAATCTTCCAATAAAATATTTAAGTAGGGGAAAAAATTAGGACATAATTCTCTCAAGGCAGAACTAACCTTCATTTGAGAAGGGGTGAATCCAACCTTACTCCAAGATCAGCAGTACAAGAAACTTTGACTGTGTATCTCAGCAGGTTGTAAAACAAGGATCAACAATGATTAGGACTTTGTGGCAACTTTCAACTTTCCCTTGCAGATTGGCCATGGAGTGTGGAGGAGATGTGTAAGCCAATGGAGTGTATAGCAAAGTAGAGAAGCACAAGAGTAGTGGCAATTTAAAAAGCAGCTGTGTACATGTTTTTTTCCTCGTTAGTCTGTGAAATCACAAATGGTGGAATATGCATTGTACGCTCAAAACCATGATAACATACTTGGCCACATTTTTATTATTATCTTTGCTTCTGTGCTTCCCAAACTCGGAATGATTTCTCATCCCTCTCCCCAAAAAAACCTCCTTTTTTCATTTATTTTTACACCAAACATTTCTAATGTTGTGATAAAATGAGGAAAAATGAAAGATTATTATAAAACACGACATTTATGGCTAGAGACTTTGGAACATTCATACTGTTACATACATTTTCTCTAAGTATTCAGGAATGTATTGGTATTTTGAAATTATGTATCTCTAATAACACAAAAGTACTTAAGGACAGAAATAGACAGTAATGGAAAATGCAGTCAACTGTTGACAACATATAGAATTTCAGAAAATAATTTACAGAGAACAGCACAGCAGATGAGTCAAAATTTTCTCAAAAATATTTCTTGCCTCCGATAGTCCAATGTAATTCATTTTCTATCTCTGTTCATTAATCATTGTTAAAATTAGTGATCCATTTCTTCCACTCTGCCATCTGCACTCAGCTTCGTAACAAACATGACACCTTCCTGCATAATAAAACCTGACAACTACGAGGATGCATTTCCAAATAGCTTTCTGCATATTTGCACCTCTATAACTGATTCCGTTGTCAGACAAAAGTGGATTATTTAACCGGAGTTCTTTCTTTATCAATTCAATACACAGACGTGTGTGTGCGCGCACGCACATATGTTTGTGTGTGTAAAATGATCAAGTAAAATCAGTTAATTTAAATTAAATGGTATTAAACAGAAGATACTTTAGATCTGAATTATGGAGGAAGGTACGCTGATGTAGATTTATCCTTCAGTTATAAGTTTAAGGAAATAATATTTGGTTCTATCTTATAAAGTTTGCACACACAAGAATTATCCTGACCCTTCAATTTCTGCAAAAAAAAAAAAAAAATTAATATCTAGCTCTGTTTTGTTTTCTAGCCTTTGATCACTGACAATTTCAAATAAACATTTTAAGATGAAATCTACAAGCAATGAGAAGATATAAATAAATGCACAAATAAATAATCAGAGCTCAATATGTCATTTTAATATGGGTAGGGCCAGCCTACTAATGTCTTGGTGGCAGTCAGCACCTCAGAGATCAGGGTTCAGTTCTTGGTCTCATTCAGTTCCTCCATAAACAGACCAAGGATTGGAAAGACTCATCAGCCATGCATTTAAATGTCCTGAATTTCATAGGGGCTGAGCATACACAGCTCCCATCAACGCTAAAAGATGCTGTGATTGTTCAGTACCTCAGAAAACTAGGCCACTAGTTGGAATTCCTAATATTAAGCCAGAATACAACTTTCACAGAAGTCCACAGGAGTCTTTCCATTGACCAGTAAGAACTGGAGTGGACTCAATGTTCCACAGAAACTCTTGTGGCCAATTAATGATCAGAGCTAATGGGCCACCTCTACTGGAAGACAGTAGCCATGAATGACCTCAAAGTGGAAGTGGGAGGCACAAAAGCAGGGACATACCAGCATCTCTCAGGATCTAATTGTGATCATAAAGGATCTGCTGGCCTTAAAAACAAACAAAACTTGAATTCTCCCCATTAGTCCTGAAAATTATACTAAATTGTAACTGAGACTGGAAAACAACAGTCAGAGTTAAACCTTCCATTCCATCTTTAACTTAATATGTTATGCCAATGGTAGGTACTGCCGGTGTCTTGTAACAGTGGGCAGTAATCTCACCCTATCGAGTGATATCTCAACTCAACAGTGAGATCAAGGCATGATGGAAACTTTAGAAACTTTCTTTTTGTCAGTTTCCAATCTCCTAAATTTTCAGTCATGGACTCCAAAATTATGCACATTGGCACATGCCAGCAGTTGTATGCAAACTACGGAACTGCGTGCCCAATGATCCGATTAGCATACATATATACACGCCTTTGTTCACAAATGGTGCATACACACATTTGATGACAGAAGTTTCAGAGGACAGATGAACATCTAGGAGAAACATTAGGGGAGGCAGCATAGTCTAGTGGTTACAGCACTGGACTTTGACTCAGGAACTGTGTTCTGTTGCCAGCTCTGCTGGGTGACCATGGGCAAGTCCCTTCACCCCTATGTGCCACAGTTTCACCATCTGCAAAATGGAGACAACGATACTTGCCTCCTCTGAGATCTACAGACGAAAATTATTATTATTTGGCTCTTCGTGTTTTTATTAAAAAATCTTCATATACAATTCATTGTTGATAGTATTGTAGTTTTCAACATGTAAAAAAAATTAAATCACTTGGTTAGAAAAACAAAACTTCTCTCCTCATTTTTAAATCTTAATCTCAGTTTAGCCATCATCATCTTTCTCTGTCAGATGCATATGTAACAAAAATCCTCAATGGATGAAATTCCATTGCATCATCTTTTGGAGCAATGAAATTTATGAATTTATTCTACTGTGTTATCAATATCCTCCTTGTAATAGATAAAAATGTGATAAAAAGGGACCTAAAGCTCATGCCCAACAGGTCAAATTAAAATTTAAATAACTCATCCAATGTTAAAAATGAAAAGCAGCAATCCACTCTAAGAACAAAGGACCCAATTCTTCCTTCAGATATGTGCATGTCACTTCCACTGATTTGGAAGCGGGAGCTCTGTATGCATATGAGGACAAAATTGGGCACTAAGTGTCTACAAAAATAGGTTTGCAAAATTAAGCCATTGTTCCATTAAAGCATGTCCGAGAAAAATATACAAAACTACCCAAAAATATTTTTGACACAACAGTATCATAGAAGAAAACCTGCATTTGAGATGAAAGTGTCTATGCAAAGTTTAAACCAGATGAGAATTAAACAGCTGAATTTTAAACTTTGGAAAAATCAGGATTTATAATAGATCTAGCAACTAACTGCTGGTGCTAGCAAGGCCATACAGATTTTTTAAAAACATTTCAGATTAGAATCTTACTATCTAGACAGTTAGAGTTTAACCTCAGGGTGTTGTTCAAACATTTCTTTATTATTTTGTTTTTTTAATATTTCATCTTAATTTGCCATGCAGTATCTGGAAATTGAGTGTCTAACCTATTTATTCATTCAACATATTTTAAAGCTTTCAGTAAATATTTGAGAGCAATTTGCAACCATCCTTTTTAATCTTTACCCTGAACAAATAAACAAACAAAATAAAATCGGCATAGTCTCTATAGCTGGATCTTTTGCCTTCTAGATTTCTTTTTTCTTCACATGTCTGCATACTGACACATTCAATTTCAGGTTATCAGCACATCTGAATTACAGAATACTGATGGGGATAGAGGGCAGGCCTCTCTGGACTGATTAGCATCATTTAAGAAAGCATTCACTTGCTTGCTTCATTGGCTGCAGGGATTCCATGATGGGTGGCCTTTTAGCATTAGAAGTCAATATAGAGCAATCTCATTTGAATTAAATATGGACAAAAGATTTGATTGTGGTTATTCACAGATAACCTTTTAATTTTAAAGCTACAAAATTTGGGATTTCTTAAACTTTATAACTTTAACATACTTCATTTTAGTTTCCCCTTGGTTTTTATGTACTTTTTAATTTGTGCAACACTTAAATCAAAGCTTATTTCCAAGAAATGTCTGAATGAAAATTCAGGAAAACCTTTTAACCTAGTTAGCATTTGACTATAATGGAAGCATAGTTCCTGATTCTAATCTATAAATGTATGTAAATCCACACTGAAAAACATATTTGTGTATATGAGAGTTAGACTTCCATCAGAATGAGTCACAGATGTGAACAAGTATTTCATTAACACAAATAATAATTTACGGCTCGTCATATTGTAACCTGTATTGGGAAAACCCAAACCACTGGAATTGCTGAATGTTTTAAAGTACAACAACAGAATTGTGATCTCAGATAAATAAATATTCACTTCTGCACTGAGATGTAATTATTACATGAGCCGAAACATGAAATAATGCTATTGTTCTCACTAACTGGAGGATTTACATACGTTTATAACATACTCATCCACTGGCCACCAGAATCACGGAGAGATAGTGCAGAGGAGAATTTTTGACTTTTCAAGCAGATGAAAGAACTTAAGTAGAGAACTTAACTTTCAAGCAGATGAAAGCACTAGATGACGACCAGCCCCCCTCACTGAGTATCTGATCTTGCTACACATGAAGACAGTGGGAGTTTTACCATTAATTTCAATGGGAGCAAAATCAGCCATTGAGAAATTAAATGGAAATGGCTTTTGCTTTGTGTGCTGGCTGCCATGATACGGGATAAGCTCAACCAATCAGGAAAACAAGATAAATATCATGCTACTTCCAACACATGACCCATCCCAACAGACTAGGCTTGAACCTGAAATACATCACTAACAGCAGCCCAAATAATTTCACAGGTATCCAGACGAAGGGGGAAAATACAGCAACTCCCTCTACGGCTAGTTCATGGACATGAACAAAATTCCAGCAAAGCATCCTTGTTTTGCAGAGTCACTTCAAATTCCAATCAAGATTGATTTAAAGTACTTTAATGAGTCAAGTCAAACAGTTAGCACAGTTTTTCCACAAAGAACATCCAAAATAGGTGGCATATTCTACCTTCATATGTATGTATCTTCTAGTTCACAGGTTCTCAAACTGTGGTCCGTGGATCACTGATGGTCCACGAGCTCCATTCAGGTGGTCCGCGGATAGTTCCCTCTAAGGTGTGCGCCTGGGTGGCCGCACACAAAAGAATAAAGGGCCACCCACCTAATTAGTGGAGCTGTGCAGGCGTGGCTCCACTAATTAGGTGCCTGAACCCTGGAGGAGACGCACATGTAAGTTGAGTTGATGGCCTTGGGGGGACTAGGGGGTAAGTGGGAGGGGGCAGTGGGATGAGAAGAGAGGGTGTGGAGAATTTGGGATGTGCAGGGCTGCGGCAGCCAGAGAAAGAGGTGACTTTCCCCAGCTCCAGGGCTGCGGCTGCCAGGGAGAAATGGTCCTCCTTCCCAGCCTTAGCTCTGTGGCTGCCGTGGCAGGGGAGAGACCCCCCCTCCTTCCCAGCCCCAGCTCGGGGGCTCCCACGGCGGGGGAGAGAGGGAGAGACTGCCCCCTCTCCTTCCCAGCCCCAGCTCAGGGGCTGCTGCGGCAGGGGAGAGAGGGCACATCCATAGCATTAGAAAGGTAAGACTACTGATATTAAAATGTGAGTTGTGCGCTTTTATTTGTAGAACAAAAAAACGTTAATTATTATAACGTTTTTTTTATATAGCGCTTTTATCCAAAGTGCTTTACAATAGTTAGCTAACAGTACAAACAACATTTGGAAATATCATTAAGTGGTCTGCCAAGACCCTCAGCAATTTTCAAGTGGTCCGCAGAAAAAAAAGTTTGAGAACCACTGTATAGTTGCTTCACCATATAGGGGCACATTCATTCTATTCACAGAATTTCTCCTATCCTCCTACATGCTCACAATTCTCCTTGCTCATGCAAATCTCTACACATATGAGAGAGTGGAAGGAGAGCAGAATAGGTCCTGAAGAAATGTAGGCATTTGGCTTACTGGAATTGTACATGCTTTCAAGTGCGCATTCAACAGTTTAAAAACTTGCCGCTTATATGGGAGTTCAAATTTTAGGTTTTCACTTCCAGTCATTGTGAGACATCTCTGCACCCTCCTGCACCATTACACCAATAACATGCTCAACATCTATTTTGCCCACTTTTAAATGGAATAAGTCTGAATAGAGAAACCAAGTGCTCAGGGGTACTTTCACTGCAGCTGAACCGTGCTTAAAATGGCCCTTCGCAAATGTTTCCAGTATGTTTATACTGCAGCCCATGTACACTTCCTAAACAACACCCTCCCCTCCACGTAAGAAATCAGAAATTTTGAGGGCTATTGAGTATTCAATTTGCAACAGCGCCTAAGCACAAAGTTATTTAGCACAGATGTTTCAGTAACTGTGATCCACTGGAAAAAAGGAGAGTGCTCAATGGCCCTCACACTTCCACCTGCATAGTGGGGGTCTAGAGCAAGTAAGCGGAGTATAATCTATACCGAGTAGGAACAGTGGCTGGATTGGATGTGTATAAGCTTTTCTCTAACAGTGTTATTCTGCTTTGTTTATGAAGGAATGTCAGGGGTTTTTTGCATTTATAAAAAGACCCACATATTAAAAAGGGGTGAAATAGATTTTACATGGCTGGCTTTGAACCTGGGAATCTCCCACGGTGCAACTAATTGCACTGCCAACAAGACACAGGAGTACACCCACAAGCAGCATAAAATGTAACTGTGAGGGGTGTGATGATGGGTCTTTATAAATAATACATTCATCCCAAGGTGCACTTGTGACTCTGCTGTAAATGTAGGTATTTTCCATTAGGCAGATGAGCATCAACATACATCTAAACACAACAGAAATAATAAGAGAAGAGTAGTTGTTTCTAGAGCAGGAAGCACATTCAGCTTAAATTAAAAAAATGGTGGGCATTGCACGAACGTGGGGTAGTGAACCTCTACAGGTTAACGATGTCTCTCTCTTTCACTCATTACTGGCCTTAGTAATTCTCAGGCAAACATCCCCCAATTCCAACTTTCAGCACAAGAGTGAACCTCAGAGCATCCCAGGGGAAGCTCAGTACTTTCCCTCTCCCTTTGATGCTGTGGAAGGGGAAAACAGAATGGCAGTCTCCTCCCATGAACGGTTTTACAGTGGAATGGGTAGGAAGAGTGGGCTTCTTCCTACCCCTCTATCCATGTGAGGTGAGGCAAGTGAGCCATTCGTCCATCTTCTGGAAAACCCTAGGAGGGCAGGCTAAAGGCAACTACCCTGTCTCAGCTAAGAACAAGTAAAGAAGGCAACTACCCTGTCTCAGCTAAGAACAAGTAAGTGACAAGGCAAGGGGACTGTAGGAAAGGGAGGGACTGTTGTAATACAATGATCTTGTTATGAAATTATCTTGTTTCATCAGGTTTTCATGGACATTCTCCTAGAAGTCTGGGGTTCTCATCAACCCCCAACTCCCAGCAAATCTCCGGGGAGGGTGAATGCACAAGAACCAAATACAGCCCTCTGGGCTCGCTAAATTCTTACACAGCTTGAACCTGGCAGGTTTTCCCACAACTCAAGTTGATGCATACAGTAGCAGTAATGGATCATTCCAGTGATGTCATTCAAGAGGTAGCTTCTTCATTATTAGTTTAATTTAAGATTTTTCAAATGTAAAAAGCCTGTGGATGCTTAATAATATATCAGTACATGATACTATCATGGTCTCTTTATATCAGTGATGTCCTAGTCTGTCTTTAAGTGAGACAGAGCCACTCATCTTTGCCTCATAGCTCATTTTCATCTCATTCCAAACAATGCATACGCTGACTCCAAAAAAGCATAATCTGATATGTCCATACATTGTATGGGAGTGCAAAGATAAACATTCACACTTGGGTTACTGTTTTTGCAAGACATTAATCCATAATATGGACTCAGATCTTGTGCCAAGTTGTCATAATGTCAAAATTGGCTACAACAACCATGCAGTAACTTTTAACAACACTTTTTATAAGCATACCTCACATTGACATTGCAACTGCTCCTGACCATAAACTGCAACCCTACTGTTTTGTACTGTGATCCAGTCAGATCTAACAAACTAAGCAGGGAGGAGCCAGGGCTTCAACAGGAGACCAGGCTGGTATATCTCAGTGCCCCCTTGGCTTTTGTGGCTCCGTTCTCCTCCTACCTACATGGTTGTTCCTGCAAGCATCTCTTACAATTAGATCTCCTTCCCTCTTGCACTTTCTGCAGTGTCCCCTGAGGTGACCTCTTCTATTCACATGGCTTTTTACTAAATTTACACCACAAACTCACAAATCTACCTCTTCACTAAGACCTTCCATCTAACCGTCTCTCTGTCTGTCTCTCAGATTTCTTTTCCTGGATATCTTGACACCAACTTAATTTACATGGTTAAAACTGAACTCCTTGTCTGTCCTTTCAAACCATCCCTTCTCCCCACTTTCCCTGTCACTGCTGACAATACTACTTTCTTCCCTGTCATTCCAGCCCACATCCTGGGCATCATCTTTGACTCCTCCCTCTCACCTGCCCCACACATTCAAATCATGTCTCAGTCTTGCCACTTCTTCCTGAACAATATTTTAAAGAACCAACCTTTTCTATCTAAACAGCCACCACCACTCTTGTCCAGACCCTCATCATCTCCCATCTCGACTACCATTACCGCCTGCTTAGTGGTCTTCTGGATATCCAGTGCCTATGTGGAGCCTCTGAGCTGTACTGCAATACAAATAATAAAATACATAAATAAATAATGAGGAAGTGGTGTTGCTACATACAGGTGGCACTACATTCTATAAGTCAGTCCTGAACCAACCCCCAAGGGTGGAACAGGGGAAACAAGGCTAAACTCTGCTCATTCATGATCTGTAAAGTTCTGATAGAACTTCTTTGTGTTAATATCTTCTGATGATATTAAACTCAGTGCTTGGGGTACACTTTCAAAGGAGCCCAAGTCCCTTTGAAACATGAGACATAGATACCACAGTGACTTAGGCACTGTTGAAAATGTAACCCTTGGTCAAATTCAAATTTAGATTATTAAAGTCTCTTGATCTAAATTCCCTCTGCAATTTTAACTGGCTAAAGTATTCTTTACCTCCTGTCCTAACCTGCCTAGTGTTGTTATATGCCGTAAAACAGCTGCCAAGTTCCATCCCAGAGATAGCTGCAGTTCAGTGGCGAGTTAAATGATCCCTCTCAAAATATCTCACAGGAATTTTATGATGCTTAATTCATAAGTGCAAAGAACTTTGAGATGATTGAATGAAATGTATTAGGTCTGAATGCACACTTCTTATAACCATGGAGCTAATCAAGAAACATGAAAATAGCCTGTACCGCAGGAAGTACTCCTTCAGTCCTTTCATACCAAACCTCGAGGTGTTTAAAACCTTGGCACAATTTTTGTATTTCAAGCTATTCTCACTGCATAACAATATGAACAGAAACTAGACACCCAGAATGAAATATTTTTAAGGCTTTTGCTCTGCAATCTCTTTCTTGTAACGTTGATCCTTTCATGGAAGAAGGGACTTTTCAACATCGTGGTGACAGAACCGAGTCACAGACAATTTAGCAGTCTAATAAAATAAAATAAAATAAATAATAATAATAATAATAGAGAAAAGCAACAGAGGAATTAAATCTAAACCGTCATCCCTAACTCACCATCATTGTGCCCATCTATTGCTGGGGTCCTCTAAGCAACTAGTAATCCTTCGCACTGTTCCACATGTGCTGCAATAACAAGGCCCAACAAGGTACATTAAGGATGCCATTTCAGCCTTGCTTTTGTGTGCTGAAGGGAGACCCTTAACTTCCCTTTAACAGTCTAGTGATTTAATAAAAGGAAATTTGTACTTTCCCTGGACAAGGTTGCTCCGTTTTGTAGTGTAAATGAAAACGGCTTAAGTTGGTCAGCTGCTAGCCACATGGTAATAATAAGTACAACAGACCGAGGTTCACAATTATTTCAGATTTATTCTCTTCTTGATCTTTCATTTTATCAGCAAAACATCCTCTTGGCAATGGGTAGCTAAGCAGAAACTTAAATGAAAGAAATGCAAGAAGTAAAATGGCAAAAGACACAGTTTTATGAAAGGAAAATATTCAGACCTCAGGCTTGACCTTGACCTTTTACTGTCTTTTAACATTAAACATTTGCCCCACCTTCGAAAAGATAAATGTGGCTTTTGATGACAGCCAATGTTATCTGAGGATTAAAATAGCCCTCTTGCAGTGCTCAACATTAAAGTCTTCCGCATTTGCAAAATTGCAAACAGATGCAACTCAAGTACCTGCAAATAATCTGCCAAGACCAATTTCAAAAGGGAGATTTCAAAATATGTGGAAGTCATTAGGACATGTATTATTTTTGCAATGAATAGGCGCCAGGAGTGTCTCAAGAAGCAGATGGGTGCTACTTTGTTTATAAAAGATCAACAGAATATTTTCCTGTAAATGAAGACGTAGAAGCTATATGAAACAATTATGTTAAAATGGTGAATGTTTCAAAGCTAATTGTAATGGTCTTTTAAGATCTGAATTCCTCATTTCTTACAGCATGCTAAAATATCATTTTAATTTTTGGTCTTGATTGATATAATTACAAAAATGGCAGAAAATTAAAGTAAATGCTGTCAGTTTTACTATTGTAAATGTTGTCACTTTATCACTTGTTTACAGTTGCACCAATACTTGTAAGTGAATATTTTTCAACATGCATAAAAAAATATGACCTTAATCTCCTGGGAAAATACAAAAAAAGATAGCCAAAAATCTTAAAATCAAAAACAAACAAACAAAATTTACCATACTACCAAGTGACCGCTAGTTCAGAATTCACATCTTTATAAATAATCTGTTTAATAAAATAGGTCACAAAGAAAAATATGGAGATATAAAGAATAGAGACAGATTGACCCATATATTTTTGCACCACCTCTCAGACAGAACTATAAGCTGCAGCATCAGGATCATGATGATGTATACATTTTTTTTTTAAATTCACACATCTTACTTGTCCATCAAAAAATACTACTCACCTGGGGAAACAGAATTTTGCAGTTCTAATTTGGATTATTATGCGTAGCAAATACAGATAAATTAGTGTTGTTATTACCAGCACTGGGTGGGATATATAGAGTCACATATAAGCAGATTTTAATATACATATATATCAAGATATTTTTACAACTGAGCTGATATAAATATTTCATATAGACTTGTATTTATATCAATATATTAACTCAAGCTGTACTTATATCATGACATAGCAATAACCCACAATAGTCCTTGTATGGCAACTTTCAGCTGCTGCCTTTTTACACAAAAATGTGATACAACAGCCTTTACAACACAGTGGAAGCCCTAAGATAGCAGGTTATGAGACCCAGTGGAAGTTGGAGAGTAAGTACTAACACTTTGCATACTCTCAAGGTTTCACTGGGTTCTGCAAACTGCAATCTTTACTCTTTTCAGTGTGATGAAGTTTCTGCTGGGACCTAAAACCTGTGATCTTCACTGTTAATCTTCCAACTGGGGCTTCCACTGTTACTGTATACCTGTAAGATACAGAGAAAGAAAAAAAAGTAAGAAGAAACAGGAAAAGTGATAAAAAAGCAACAAAAGAGAAATAATGAAAGACAGATGAGAAAAGTTAAGCAAAGAGAAGAAAAGAAAAATGGAAGGAACAAAAGAGATAAGGGCAGGAGTGGATAAACATTCAAAAATTATAGTCTACATTTAGAAAAATTCACAAATCCTATAGTTATACTATTACTCTTGAAAAGAGTGTCACAATATAGAGATTTGTAGAATATTTTCCTTTTTCACTTAGAACTCACCATTTTGGTTACATTTAACTACCTAGTTGATGTACAGTAATATGTATAGACCAATATGTATACTATACAATCATTTCTGAAACTTGTATTGGCTGCAAACTCAAAAATAATGAGGAAATATTTGGTTCACAGCCAGGCCTCTAGAAATCATAGAGACTTTTAAATTATGTCTCTATTTATCAGCTAACATCCAGTCTCTCCACATTAAATTGGATCAGAGTTAAGTTTCAGTTAACTCAAGACCAAGGGGAGTAGTGTGTGAGTAGTGCAAGATTTGGCATCATAATTATTAATAAGAATCTTACACTTACAGAGCTCCTTTCATCCTGAAGGGTCCTCCAGCATTTTAGAAACAATGGGTCAAATTTTGCCCTCAGTGTATGTGGGTGACTCCCAGTGCGGTCTGCATGAGTCTCCTGCACACAGTGTATATGGGTGACTCCCAGTGTGGTCTGCATGAGTCTCCTGCACACAGGTGAATTTGGCCACAGGAGTAACTTCAGCGAGTAATGAAATACAGCCACCTCTGTGGCATGATTTCACTGCAGAACTGTCAGCCATGTAGTGCTGAAACCAAAGCTCTCAAGGCTGTCTCATGAAGGATCAGATTTTCACAAGTGCTCTGCGCCCAACCCAGCATCTCTCATCAGGACTCTAAGGGCCAGATTTGAAAAATAACTTAGTAATTAATGAGCTGAGATCTTCTGAAAAATCTTATCCACTGTTTCGCGAACAGCTCGTTTAAATGTCAGTAGGGTGGGAGCAGGTGGCGGAAAGGAAATAGGGTACATACGTTGGCTGGGACAGTTGCACAAATGTGACCCACCTATACTGTGGGCTGCAACAACTGGTCAATCCACATGTTCCCAAAGATGTTTCCGGCTGGCTCCTAAGGGCAACTCTTCAAGAGGTCAGAGGCCTGTTTAGGTCCCACATGATGCTTTCCCTTGCCTCAGTCATCTCTTCCCCCTCACCAAGAACTGAAGCGAGCTGGAGCAGCTGGCTCCATCTCAACAGCCACCAGCCTGGCTTACGCATACACAGATACCTTCCCCTCACACATTTTCCCTGCCATGACAGCCCATTCAAGGATCTGATTAGCAGAGTACTGACACAGGCTAATTTAACTGGTCTCCTCGCCCCACCTATGGCTCCAGAAAGGCTTGCTGGCTCCCGTGCAAGAGCCATGTGGCTGTGAATAGCTCCCCCTCTCACAACCCCAGCCTCTTCCTCAGCTCAGGGAGCCTGCAGCAGCTGCCCGTCAGCTCTGGAGGAAACACATTACCTTAGGACCAGCGAGCCCTTCACCGCTAACAGCTGTACCACAGCCACACAGACTCCTCCAGAGCTACAGCCCATTAAAGGAGGACAACAGTGTCTACAGGCAATGGTAAGTCAGGAAATTTTAAAAGGGTGTTGGAGTTAAACCAACTGATATGGCAGTTCAGGGCATGGCTCCAACTTCTCCCCCTGCAGTGGCCTCAAGCACTTAAACATGGGGACAGGGCCTCTCTCCTCATTATCTATGCATCTCTGAGTATAGCTCCCCAGTGCACACTCTGACATCATGGACCTTGTAAGAGGAATATGACCAATAATGGAGAGGCCCTGGCAAACACATTTATCTGGTGGTGTGATATTCTGCTCCGACAATGTTCATTCTTCCTACCTTAAGTATGACATATTCAATCTGAGAATCCAGTCCTGCTTGAGGGTTGGCTTACAGCTAAATAGTTAGCAGGGTGTCAATTAAAGAGTCACTAGTAAACATGAATTCTTGCAAGAAGGAAATATTTGAAACCAGTCTTAGATTTCAGCAGTGGGGGCGGGGGGGGAGAACGGTTTGGTTGGGAAAGAAGATATAGCTTACATTGCAGGTATACACCGGCAAGACAGATGGCAGGACGTTGGCTTGATGGTTATTAAAAATTCCTTCATAGGCATGAACTTCTAGTTAACACAGGGGTCTGTGTCATTGGGACAGTCCTAAATCTTATAGTCCATTTTAGGAGCCTTCAGGAGGCACCTGGTGAAGATGCATAATTAGAAGTGGGTGTGAAGGCTGCAAGCTAATCTGTGCTACAGGAGCTACGTGTACCAGTGTTGTATTTACTGTGACTGTTATAATAATAAGTTGCAAGTGAAAAGCTCTTTTTTCCTTAGAATTGTGTTGTGCCTTCTCTGCAGTGGGCCCATGACAATAGCCTAAATAAAATGATAACTTCAGTTATAATCCATGCACAATTGCTGGCCCTGTCCTGAGCAAAAAATACAATTTTCAAAGTATGCCGCTATGTGCTAAATTATGTGGGATGTTTTATAAAGTGAATTAATATCCACGAGGGACTGAGCTGAGATCATCAAACTCATTTCACATCAGACAACAAATTAAGTCACCCCAGGGACGCAGTACATGAAATGTCAGCATGCTATCAGGCAACCTATCTCCCTATAAGGTAGATTTCTTTAAGCAAAATATCAACTATGTTGCTTCTATTGTTTTTATTCACCACATAATGAAATGCTACTTCTGTTTTTATCCGATGATAGACATATAATTTTCAGCCCTTCAGTTCATGTCATAATACGAACAATTTGTATGGCAAATAGTGCCGATCTATAAACCCCTACACTGTTTCCTAGCTTTTGCACACAAAAATTCAATCCTTTCATTTCACCATAGTAGTAGAAATAATCATAATTTTTGATGCTCTGAAATGTATGCATATTTTGGTTAGTTTTTTGTAGTTAGAACAAATAAAATGACTGTTTGGTTGTTCCAATTTTTAAAATAAAAATCAAATATTAACCAAACTATGTGAAAATCAAAGTCCTTAAACTGTACAATACAAAATGTATTCTTAATACACTTGAACAATAACACATGCTGTGTTCCTACACTGGAATAACATCACCCATATGAATCCTAGGAATTTAGTATATCTGACAGTTTCTCTCAACCACCCATAACATTCTTTCCTGTCTCATTGTAGCTGGCAAAAGAGAATTCTATAATTGAGTGGTACAGAACATGTGCCCTCCCTGCTAGAAGATGACAGATGGATTATAAAAACTTCAAAGCAGAGCATTTGGAGCACCAGGGGAGAGATAGTGGGTATTTGAACTCTCAGTCTTTACCCAGGAGACAATGGCACTCTGACATGGTGCATATATCAAGGAATGGTGTAACTAGATAGACATAATCTTTCTTTTCAGTAAGTATTTAACATTCTGTTACGAACAAGTTTCAGCCTAGCTAAAGTGCAACTCATCTTAATACTAATCATCATAGCCTGAAAGGCTACATGCCCCCTTTTTTCAATTTTGGTTAAACTGTTTCTTCATAAAACTGATTTTTGAAGAACAGAGGCAATCTTTACCGTTTAGGGAGGGGGGGTGTTTTTGTTTTAATTAAATTTACACTAGGACTTAATATTTGCATATTTGTAGATGAATCTGTTTGCTTGTTCAAATTCTTATTCTTGCTGTCTGTACTGTAAGTAGGTGCTCTCAAGCATAGCTTACATGCCACATGTTGCTGATCACCCACTAAATAGTTGGTAAAGCTTCCATATAATTATTAGTATCTCTAAATCCTGTCTAACAATATGGACACAACACTAGAAGACACAAGTCCCACCAAAGAATTAGTCCGACCACCTCCCAATGTTATACCACATTCATATCAGAAGAACAGGATGCCAGGTATATTATGATAAACTACAATTTGAAAAAATAGCCTTAATCTTTCTGCATCTCTAAAATACTTGGAAGAAACATATAAAGTCTTAGAGAATTCTAATTACACCAAAGGTATCTTTAAAACTTCTAAAAATTAATGATAATTGAATCCGAAATACAAATTTTCTAAATCATTAGCTCCCCATATATATGGCTTTCTGCAGTATCCTTAAATTGTTCATCAATTTATTTTACTGTTCTTGTTTACAGCCATTGCCCATGATTTATTAAAAAATGACTTGTTCAGATGGTTTATAAAAATGCATACCACATATTGTAGGTCACACGTGAAAATGAGCTTGAATGTCTCATTTGTCTGGATCACACACACACACACACACAATTTGACACAGTTTGCAGTCTCTGTATAGGTGAGGGCCAGGTCTAGAATATGAAGGGCATTATTGCAGGTCAGAATTGAGGGGTACTTGCAGAACTATGTGTGGGAAAGCTTGCATAACATCCACACCATGCCAAGTTCAAGGCATTGTTATTAGTCCTTTTAATGAACACCATATTCACACAACATATTTTAAAAATATGCTGCATATTATAAGTAGCAAGAATTCAAAACTAAACAATCAGAAGATTCTATATTGCTGCAAGAATGCCACACGCTGACTATCCTCATTCTCCTGTTAAACACATTTAATAAAGAAACTTGCAAGCAATTTGAAATACTTGATCCTTTTACAGTACAGCTGGAACTGCAAAAACTGCAAGAGAATTAGGCTTTGGTTTTTAAGTAGCAAGTAAAAACATAGTATAAAGATAACATACTGAAAAACAAAAGTAACTAAATCTGCAGCTGTGTTAATATAAAATGACATAACTGTAAGTATCTTCCAACTATATCTGTAACATGCTCCTCCGTACTTCTTGTGTTATGGCTCTATAACTAATAGCACTGTGTTGAACTCGCAAGTCGTCTACTAATGTATATTCTTTCCTACACAGAACATTAATCCCAGTCTCTAAAAGAGGGGAAGAGGTAGAAAATTGTGGATCTTTGAGAGTGGCCTGTTTTAAGAAACCCTTTTTATAAGTGCATTTTCATCTTTTCTTTTTTCAATGATCTTCTGCCATATTGGAATGTAAACACCACAGGAATAGACAGAATCTCAAATTTAAAATGTGGATGCCTTTCTTTAGAAGTAAGCTTCAAAGAATGTACATCCCAAACATCATAGTGATTCAACAAGCTAGGGAGCTAGCTACTGCATGTAAAACTGCATAGGTCATACCTATTACTTACTACCAGTTGGTTCCTGAATTACTACTAAAATAAACACAAAGGAAATATTTTTATATCTTAGTATATTTGGTAAGTGGTAATATCAGGGACAGTAATGCTACTTTAATGAAAAAGAGGAGTTCAACAATGGCACTAGTGTATTTACATGGGGTGTTTCTTAAAATTAGCACCAGTGGGGCCTTGTTTCTCTTAGTAGCATCCACCATAGTCATCAATGCAAGTGTACAGGAAAGGTATGTCTTATTTCCTGGTGCAATTGTGCAGACTATAATAACAGTAAACACACAAAAGATCAACAATTGTGGATGGAAAATCTTTGATTTAATGAATTGTCAACTTGTCCATCATAACGTTACCCAATCTAAAACTGCCAAATCCGGACAAGCTCTTTGATGATATAAAGCAGGCAATAGGTTTTGTTCAAAATGGAAGAGATTGCTGCCATTAAAAAGATGCTAACACTAACTGCCACACATTTGTTAGATAATAGCTTGATTTTTCTAGGAGAATAGCCTTCTGCAAAAAAGAAAAAAGAAAAAAAGGACATTTAATCAGAGTGATACATGACATCCAAAAACTGAAATCAAAAATTATGGCATGAGCTAAAAGCAAGTTGTCTTCCTGAAGGCAGAATACTGAGACATCTTTAAGATTAATTCTGTGAGAGAATTCAGAAAGTCAAATGCCGAAAGATATTGAAAATACATTAATTATGCACAACTAAGGATCTAAGAGAGGTTAAACCCCAACTTGGCAGAAAATGGAATCCTTTTATTTGATACAAACTTTGCCCATAGTAATGTTGTGTCTAACACCTCCCTGAATCTACCAATAGAGAAATAAGCTGCAAAACAAAGAAACTGAAGATTTAGCTGTTCAGGTATCATCCTGCAAGGAAATTAAATCTAATAGGTATTGTAGATAACTGCTTCTTGCAACAACCCGTGGCAGAGGTCAAACATCAGACCTATCTAGAGCAATTGTCCATCTTGTTCTAACAACATTCATAAACAACTTTCTTAACTTATGTGGAATTTGAGGCGAAGTGACTCTCCACTATTGCATCTGATGACTCCCTCAGGAACAACATGCATCCGAAGAAGTGGGTATTCATCCACGAAAGCTCATGCTCCTATACGTCTGTTAGTCTATAAGGTGCCACAGGACTCTTTGCTGCTTTTACAGATCCAGGCTAACACGGCTACCCCTTTGATACTTGGTATCAGGAACAACTGTCATTCATGTGCATTAACTTTCTCTGTCACATTAAGTACTACTATCTTTGGAAGGCATGCTAGTCTTCCTTCTCCAGTGTACCCTTTCCAGGTTTATTAGAGCAGAATTTTATTCCATTAAATTGCTTTTGTGGGGGTTTTTTTCTAATGCTGTTCACCTTAGCTTTCTTCTTGATTTTTTTTCTTTATTTTGATATTTTAACTATTAACACCAAAATGCTCAACATTTTGGGTGCCCAACTTTGGCTACCTAGGGTATTATTGCCAGAGGTGCCAAGCACCCATATTTCTCACTGATTTCAATTCCAACCTTGGCACTCAACACTTCCTAAAATCAAGCTTTAAATGTCTCGAGTCAGGCATCCAAAAACTGAAATACCCCAAATTAGTGAACACTTTTGTAAATATAAGTCTAAATTCTATTTACTTGAGCTATTTGAGCTATTTGATTAAATTATATCCAAGACTACTTAAATGAAAGACAATACATTCTGCACAGTTGACAAATAGACACTTGGTTTATGAGGACCCCCAATTTGTCCAATTCCAAAGCAAAGAAATGGCTACTGGATGATTTTCATAACCACTAAATGAGAAACCTTTGAGGAAAATGAGGTTCTTAGTCTCCTGAGGACCAAGTTAATACCAAAGGATAGACTGGGATTTTATTCATGTTCAAATCCACTCCCTTTAGAAACCAAATGGTCGGACATTTCTCATCTCAAGAAACTAAGGGCTGCCTTTGGAACCTTTAAGAATCTGGGTACCAAACTTTTCTTTTAAGCAACAACCGCTATGCTGCTGGAAGAATTCTGTGTGATCCTCTCCTAATCCAGCACTGATCCAAGAATACTTTGCACACCCTGTAACATGAAAGGTATTATTCTTTCTGTACATAACTAGTATAATCTCAGATGTGGCAAACTTCTAACATTCTTTTGCCAAACTGCCAGCCAAGTTATCCTGAAATGGGATGGAGAATGAGAGTACCAAAAGAAATGCTTATGAACAAAGGAGCTGAAGAGAGAGCATTTAAGCAGTGTGAAGCGTGTCTGCAACTCTGGCCTCCTTGGTCATTCCGGGGCCTCAAGGAGGAAAGAGAGGATATTCATGAGGGAATATATGGATGTGATCATGCAGGCTGCTCCTAGTTGTGACATGGAGAGAAACAGCACATCCTGAGAATGTAATTCTGTCCTCACACAGCTGGCCAGTTCTTGACCTCCATTTTGGTCTTTTTGTGCTGCATCTGCAATGCAAATGAGCCAGAAAGCTGTTTTAATGGGGTAGCATAGGATTCCTTCCATGTTTGGGACATGCTAGCATAACCCATTGTGCAGCGTGTTACCTGTCACAGCAACAGCACCTTTTCCTTAAGCTATATAAATTCATGCTTTTGGCTCTGGAGGTGCTTGTTCAATTCCCCAAGTCAGTCAAGATGACAACTGTCATGTTGGAAACAGAAGGTCGTTCAAGTGTAGCATGTAAAGGATCTCCTCCTCCTGTCAGCTCCTAGTATGAGGAATACTGCATAAACAGAAGGCCCTTTTGGCCTACTAGAACAAAAATCAGGACTCTTTGAAGAGTAGGTTACTTCAGGTGCCACCTGGTAGTTTATATGCACAATCACCACCACATATAGTTGGAACAGATGTCATGTTGCCAGCTCCTATCTGACCACCCTGAGTTCTAGCAAACCAATATACAGTTTTCTTTGAAGACCTCACTCCTTCAATAACTCTGTTTTCTGTCTGTGAACTTCTCATCCCGTCAGTACCAAGTGAGAGCTAATTTGGTTCTGAGCCTACACAGGGAAACATTCCAGAATGCCTTCTTGGTGCAGACAATACCCCAGTAATCTTTTACCTACCTTCAGGCAGACTTCTCAGAAAATACAACTCCTTTGAGTACCAGGTTTGTGGTTGACAGCAGGAGCTGTTGTAGAAGATAGAGGCATAATCAGAATCAAGAGACCACTCAACACTGTACTCTGGAATATGGAGAAACACAACTGGGCATTTTTGTAAACCAGACGTTCATAGATTTTTTTAAGGCCAGAAGGGACCATTATGATAATCTAGTCTGACCCCCTGCATAGCAGGCCAAAGAATTTCATGAAGTGATTCCTACATCAAGCCCACAACTTCTGGTACAGCTACAGCATATTTTTTAGAGAAACAGAGTCTTGAACTTGAAAACTGAATCTTGCATCCCTTTGCTATACTGCACATATAGCATAGAACACAAGTGCAATGGAAGCCTGAAGAGTGCAACAGTATGTCTGCTGACTGTATTTTCAAATTCTGGAGGTCTATCATGGGATAGCTGGTTCAAGGGCAGAAATGCACTATGCAGGACCACTATTTGGGACTTTGAGGCACTACATCAAAGAGAAACTCCGGGTTCTGTCAGCTAACAGGCATGCATTGCAGAAACAAACCCCAATAAATAAAAAACAAAGATGAAGCTGCTTCAGTCATGGAGCATTGGCTGAACCATTCTGCTCAAGGCAGGAAGAAGATTGGGAGGAAACATGGGAGAAGGAGTCAGAGAGCACAGAAATTTAGTATAAAATGAGGTGCCACTTGCCTCTCTGAAAAGGGACAAGTTATTCCACCATCTGCACAGGTTTATCCAAGTGAATGAATTTAGTCTTTGAAATTCTAAATCCTTTTCAAATTCTCCCAGCCCAATTAGTATAGCAATTGACACATTATTTATCATTTAGACATTTTAATGATGTTGATATAGTATTTTTCAGCAATATAGATCTCAAAGTGGTTTTCAAAGGGTACGTCTACACTTACCTCAGGGTCCGGCAGCAGGCAATCGATGTTCTGGGATCGATCCCGGAAGTGCTCGCCGTCAACGCCGGTACTCCAGCTCAGCGAGAGGAGTACGCGGCATCGACGGGGGAGCCTCCCTGCCGCGTCTGGACCCGCGGTAAGTTCGGACTAAGGTACTTCGAATTCAGCTACGTTATTAACGTAGCTACATTTGCGTACCTTAGTCCGAAGTGGGGGGTTAGTGTGGACCAGGCCAAAGATGGACAAGAATGATTACCCCCAATTTATACATGGGGAAACAGGCAGATAGGCCTAAGGCCTGATTTTCAGAAGAGTAGATGAGGTTTTGAAAGAAACTTCACCTTCCTTTTGCATACAATAAAACGTAGCTGCAAATGCAACAAAGAACAGACTTGGCTTCTACTCAAGAGAGTTGGAAGATGGCAAGGAATCAGTGAAAATTTTTATATGTTTTGGGGAATGAATTTCTGGTTCCTAAAAATCTATTAATTCAAAAAAGTTCCTGTGATGGAAGACTCCTAGGTGGCCATGGATGTTATGGGGAAGAAGATAAAACTGAGCTACTTACCTCCTGGGTTGAACCACAGCTTGCTTAGAGACGTTACTCAGGTCACTTTCTCTAAGAGAACAAGGACAAAGTGAACCTGAAGAATGTGTCCATCCTTTGAATCCTCTTTGGGAAAAACAAGTTCCCAACAGCACAAGAGGCAAAAAAGGCAGAACTTGAATAGAAGGGGTGATGATCCACAATGGAGTTGGGACATATCAGTCCACTTTTCCTCCTCCTTCAGTTCCAACATTACAACAAACAGGGTTGTGAGCAGAGTGTCAATCCCTGACTGAATCCATCTGAGGCAAGTCAGAGATGACGCCAGGAAAAAAGCAGCAGCCAGATAACAATGCTGGTGTGAAACTGTATGTTGCCAATTGGTCCTTCTGCATTGATTGGCATGTGCAAAGGCAGAAGAGCCCATCAGTCCAAACGGGTGGATTTCATAAGGAGACAACGGCAGTATGCAGATCATGCACATGTAGAACACTTCAGGCTGCAATCACTCCCAGCAGGAGCATTTCCTTAGTACTTGCCTACATCCGTCACTTCACACTGATACATGCTACATGCTATATTTTTATTTTTTGTTTATTGATTTTAACATTCAACAATGTCACAAATCAATTCACAGGGCTACATAATAGAAAATAAAACTTAACAATAATAAATAAACCATTTCAGCATCCTCTTAGGGAGCCCACACCAAAAGAAATCAAAATGAGAAATGAATAGTACGTTTGGCACAGTCACAATGAGGATACCATGTACCTGAACCCTGGCAGACTGTATATAAATATACATCTCCTTCAATGCATTCTCCTTTCGCTGGAAGGGGCAAACAAGTGCACACTTTCTCCTTTTATATCCAGGCCTTACCACATTGTTCAAATGTATAATATTCCAGCCCTACAAGCCACTATTTTTAAGTTAATGGTGCATGGTCCTTACACTTTTAGAACCAACTCCACACTAAGTATAAATAGGTAGCTAGTTAGCCAATACTGTGGGATAATTAAGAGGGAAGAAATTGAATTCAACTGAGCAGAATAAATGGACTTTTACAAAAATATATATAAGATATTTCAGCGGTTTCAATGGGTAAGATTTTTGTGCGTTTTAAACCTTTCTGTAGCTATAGGTTCAATCATGAAAATACGTACAGTCTCATAAAATGTGTAATATTAGCATGCCTCTTCAAGTGCAAGTGAGTTGTCAATAAGACAATTAAGACAACATCAATAATACACACTGTATGTTATTATCTGCTATTCTGAATCTCAGCCTAGCCAAAGATATGTGGGAACAAAGGCTGCATCTAACACTGGCACTGACACTTTTGCACTAGTGAGTGAGATAGGCAATTCTACATTTATTTAATGGCACTGGTAAAGGAAAAAATGAATTGCCTTTAAACACAGAATAAATAATTTGGGCTAATGAAGAATGTTGCTCTGTAGAGGAGACTGTTACAATAGAAAATTAGCAATTCTGTGCTTAAATCAATCACTTAGGTCACATGATCCAAGTCAACAGAAGGACTGCGTAAGTGCTATCATTGACCTTAATCAACCAACAATTGGTGTTCAGGGATCAGAAATTCTAGGTGTAAGGCCAGTCCTTTACAATTTTTAGGGATTGGCGGACATCTTATAAGCATGTTCTTTCAAGATAATTGTTTTGTGAAATATATTTGATATGCTTAGATATACTATACCGTACGCAAACAGCAATAGAATAAGCAAACTTCTGTCAAATTTCACAATACACACACACCATTTAGGAAGTGAAAAACCCTTTTAAACGATGACATTTTTACTGTATTAAAATATATTGGAATTGTAGAAAAGTTTATAAAGAAAACACTATACAATAATTGTATTCTTTGGAAATAACCCATTTGTGAACGAGTGTCTTAAAAATCTTGCTTCACAACAGTTAATTTAGAGTTTAATCCTGCAGTCCCTTTCCATTCAAAACTGCCATTAAGCTCAAAGGGAGAAAGGACCGCCCTAACATTCTTATTTATCCACTTCATACACTGAATGTGATTTAGGATTGAACGCAATAGATTTCCCCAGAACTAATGGACCAGATATATTCATACAATGTCATATTATTGATTTTACTTTCTTCTTCCTATTGTTTGCATTCTCTTTGGAAGAATATATGGTTAGTTATACCGTAGATATCATTTACAATTATTATATCATTCACTGTTTCTTAATGTAAAGTGCATGCTTTGTAATTGCATTCTTTCTAATGAAAAGAGTCCCATAAGTCAAAGTGAGTCTGAGTCTAAGTCTAAATTGGTATAACCTACTGCACACTTTGGGGGAAATGGAAGATTGAACTCTCTCTGAATTTTTGTTTGATTTTCAAATCTCTCTCTTTAAAAAATTTAATGTGGGGGGAAAAACAGAGTTCATTTTAAACACTTTCTAAATAATAAAACTATTTATATAATTGGTCACACAACAAATTTCCAGGCACTTTATAAAATGAAGACCCTATTGCATTGCAATAATCATACTACATAGGGAGCTTTCCAGGAACTAGAAAAGAAATATTCAAAGTTATGTAGCAATAAATAATTTTAAGGCCTTTTTTTAACCGGACACTGTTTATAAAAAATTGCTGGATTTCTTAAAGGAACCATATAGATTTATTTAACCCCCATAAATTTCAACCCAGTCTGAATATTTAAGCAACTTTCTTTAAAGTGTAATAAGTCATGAGTTGGTTTTCTAATTTTTCCTCTTCACTGATTTACATTTTAATATTTTCTTTCTAAGTTACAATTATGCAAAATATGATTTGTTTTGGATGACTATTTGGAATGTTTACAATTATTTAATACAATTTACTTAACTATTTTGAAACCAAATGATGTGTTGAATTAAAAAAGGTTCAACACTAAAATTGCCTTCATATGCTCATTTCTCAGCATACTGTACTGACAGCTGAGGAGAGCAAATTTTCATTTGTGCATTGTAAATGGTGCTCCACCAGGTTGCACTGATGGAATACCTGATTTTAGAATCTTTTCACAAAAGGACAAATTTCTTTCATGAAATCAGCACTCAATTTAGCTGTCATTACAATAGCTACAGTATGAATACAGTGAGTTTAAAACTAAAAGTCTAAAGCCATATTGTAAGCTATAAACACAGACTTTCATCTGTGGACTTCAAAGTATCATGTAGGTGGTTTAGTTCTGAGATTCCATCTAATATCTTGATAGCAATTTTTCCACTGAGATTTATGATTTCAGGAAATTTGCCTGCACACATCAGCAGCCTCCCCAGAGAAATTCACATTTGGCTACAATCTACCCGCCTTAAAACAGGGTTCATCTCCAGTTCTGCAGTTCTTCGTTGTAACTACTTTAAGAGCACAAAAAAGGGTGTGGTTTAGGAGGAAACGGGCATTTAAATTTTTAGCTAAATTAAAGGTTCCAATGCTAAAATTTGAATCAAATGCAACCACTCTCATTATTTTATTTTTAAATAAATCATATTAGACTATAGTTATATAAAATGTAAACTCTCTGTTAAAATATAGTGAGTTTTGAGTTTCTTTACATATTTTTGGCATAGGACATCCAGAACCAGATTTAAAAAGTTGTGCATGCAATTATTGCAACACTCAAATCGAGCATTCACACACACATAGCCAAACAGATTTGGAAAAATCAGATCTGCAACACACAATTATCTTCTTACTTTCTATTTAAAGGGGTACTGTGCCCATATACCTTGGGTAAATAATCTGACAATTCAGAAGGTACCTCCTTGCTCTCTCTATATAGATGGGGGCAGAACAGGAACTTTGAATTCTAGAGGCATCCTCTGGAGGAGTTATTCTAGCAGAACTTCCTGTGGACTCCGTCAGAAACTTTCATCCGATCTTTTTTGGTTTTTACTCACATCTGTTGCTTTTATTTGTAGGACTGCTTGCCCCAGGAACCAGTAAATGAATAGACCCTTGCGCAGTTTCAAAATCCAGATGCCAACTGGAACCAACTGAAAACTGGCCTATAAGGCAAATTTGAATCCCTGGCCCCAAACCCACTTCTATGGTTTTCATAGCAGGTCAGATCTGAAACTGGAAGGGACTCGTGTTCCATATTGAATTCAGGCATTCTTAGGAGATTTTGGCCTACGGTGGTGGAAATCTCATCAGACTCATGAGTTTTCCACATTTTCAGGATAAAATGTCACAAAATCAGCTAACAGCTATCAGGGCCATTGAATACAAGTCCTAACGATGGTGGAGCTCAATACTCAAACCCAAACCTGATTCAAATCCAAAACACTAACTCCTCAGACCATTTCCCAGTATGATTAAATTCATATCCTACGACAATGCATTTTTCTCTATATGCATTTATATCTCATCAGCGTGGTACCAGAGTGCTTTGTTAATCTGAACTAGTCTTCAAAACTGTCAAATTTTTGCAATGAACATTCTGGAAGTATTTTAAATCCAGGTGCATTAGAGACCACAAAAGATGAAGAGCTATGTCTCTGTTATGGGACAGGAGACGGCATTTTGTAGTGTGTATGTCACTGAAGGAAAAGATAGGACATTGTACTAGTCTCAGCCTTTGGAGGGAATTTCTCAGGCTCCAAAATCTCTGGATTTTCAAGGTGCCCTAGTGACGTGTGCCATAAGGGCTGAAAATGTCACAACCATGAAAATGACTTTCCATCAAATAGAATCAAGGCAGGGGGCAATAAGCTCGTCAGTTCCTTTTTCATGGATCCATAAGATTAAAATCTGGCCCCATTGAAATTAATGGAAATATGCCCATGACTTAAATGGGACAGGATTTCAACTTTAGACTAAGGCCAGAAGGGATCATTATGTTTATCTAGGAAACTTATGTCATAACACAGGCCATAGATTTTACCTACTAATTCATACATCGAGCCCATAACAAGCCCATTCTTGATCCCCACTGTAGTCTGGATTCACTTAAGGACAGCGATATGTTACTTTTCGGATTTTCTTTAGATCTGTTTTATGCCCATATTTCTTTTTTCTTCATATGACAGAGGGGAAATTCTGAGAGCTGGGGGCTCAGACGCTGCAGCTTCTCACGGTGCTTATGTCACATGGCCAATAATGGACTGTGATTTGCCACATAATTTGTGCTATGCCCAACCAGTGCAAGCAGTAACATCGCATAGCTTAATGTAAGTGACCTGTCACAGCCAACAGCAGGTGTGTGCCATTCCTTTCACTTCACTGAAATACATGTCACATGCTACACAATATTTCAATCCCTTTCTCATCCTTTTGCTGAGTGCAAACACAGCTTACAGAACAAAAAGCACAGCACGGGAGTTTCATGAGTTTTCTCAGTGTTGTGATACGTGGCTGCTTTGGAAAATATTACAGCAACTCAGTGTCATATGCCACTCAAGTTTCTGCTGTGAACGTGAACATGGTACAGTGCATAAAACTGAATATTCTAGTTAAGCTATGTAACTCTTGAGCTGTGCCCTCCATTAAGCATAACTGCACTATCTAACAAATAATCAATGTTCAGATGACACTCAAGAGTCCCAGCCACTAATCCTGGGCTAAATGTACCTGATATTTGCCTTATTGCCAACATTTTACACTGTGCCTGTGCTTCCATATCTGCCCCAAGGAGGTACAAGCATCACATGAAAGGTCCAGGCTCCCAGTATGAAAGAGCCAAGAGTGCTATTAGAGAGCTCAATCTGCTATGGGACTAAAGAGCCCTCTTAGTTTTTTGGGGAGAAAGAGGTGGCTGTTTGTTGATATCACTTCTTAGAATTTTTACAATTTTAGTTCAGTTAAATTAAATTTTTAAATATTTGGTAAAGATCTTTTTATTTTACCAAGAATTCCAAACTGAAGGGAAACTGCCCTGACTTTTATACCAAGGGCTGCAAAGAAAATTAAAATAGTAAATATTAGTTCCAAACAACCTGCAGAAGTGAGAGCTATTTTATGACTGTTGACACCGCTGAACTTAATGAATGGAAGCTGGCATTTTCTGTTATATGGAAAATTAGTGTTTCTCTCCTCCCCTTCCCCCCATTATCTGGACACTCTGGCTACACCCTGTAATTTCCACAGCTCCCCCTCCTCCACCAAATCGTCACTGTAGCACTAGTAAACATCACTCCTCTAGCCTCTCTTTGGATCCTAGCTCTCGCTCAGCTTAGATATCAGTTGACCTGATCCATAGATCCTGGCCAGGTTCCAGGTTTATCCTGTTACATGGTTTATCACCACCCTCGCTACCCGCCCTTGAATCAAGCAGCCTTACCTTCCTTATAAGCCCCCTTCCCTCCTCACTTTCCCCTTCCGTTCATGGCAAAGATCCAGATTGGGTACCAGAGAAGCATGGTTTCCTCCTCTTCCTTCCTAGGAACCACCTGAGTGACCCTGGCTTGATATCCTGGACTAAGGGGAGACTGAGGGCTATCTGACTGGCTCTGGCTTTCTGGAAGGGAGATGTTTACTGATGTCTGAATGAGTCCTAGTAGAGGATGGAGATTGTGGATGGTGTCCAGAGGAGTCCAGGTGTCAAGGAAGGAGATTACTTTTTTGTTCTATCACAAAACAAGGGAAGGTTCTATGGAATAAGTTTTAATTTATGTAAACTAAAATGTTGATTTGTTTTAAAAAGTCAGCTCCCTTGTTTCTAATACAAACCAGGATGATTCTGAAATGTAAAATTAAAAATGGAATTTTCCTTTAAACTTACAAAAAATAATTAAAAAACTAAAATTCCAGTGAATTTTAAAAACAATTATACAAATATATTGGGCCTTCTAATACAATCTGGGCTACTGACCAGTGCAACAGGGGCCACAGAGAGAAAGTCTGTCCCTCAACCAGCTCCCCCAATATGTATCACAGCTTCTCAAATGATGGCCTCCTGGGTATCTGTATTGTTTGAGGCATGCTTTTCCTGGTTTCTAATCTAAGGGCCCAATTCAGCAACAAATTTAAGCACATGCTTAACTCCATCACTATTCAGAAAAACAAGGTACAAGCTTAATTCCCATCGACTTAATGCTTAAATATGCTGATAAAAGATGGACTCCTGAATTGGGTGTTGAGAGCACAGATCTTTGAAAGGATAGGATTCATCACCTAGGTACTAACAAAGAAATGCTCAGTACAAGACCAACCAAAAAAACACAGGCGGAGTTATCGTAGTGTAATATTATGCTTCTTCACTGAATGATAACTGAAATTCTTTTCATGAATGTGAGTCTCATGTTTACAAAATACTGAACTCTACTCATGAAACAAAGGGTAAATAAGCATAAACTATTCATAATTTAATGAACTTGTGTTCCCCTCACAAACACAATAAAATTCCTAAGCTACAGAACAAGCAAATTTTAAAAGTTTGGTTATTATACAGCCTTCCTGTACCAAATATAAATAAAAAAGGAAAGCACAATTCCAAAAAAAGTTTAATTTAAAAGGAAAATGTAAAACAAGCCCACCAAAAAAATTATTATTTTAAATTAATTTCTTATTCACATTTTCAAAGTGCAACTATTCCATTCATATATACACACACACATTATAACATACCATATAGCTATTCAAAAATATACAAACACCTTATATAAAATACTACGGTACAACTATAATTAATACTAGTTACATACTCCTCTACTCACTAGCCAATCTCCATCTGTACCTCCTTCCATTATGGCCTGGATCCTGTTCTCATTGGATTCAATTGTTGTTTTACTACTATTTACTACTGATAATAGGTGCAGAATCAGGCCCTAATAGAATACTAGGTAACAGCGTCACCTAATCAAAAGGTTTAAGTGTTGGCAATATCGTTGATAATAAGTTAGATGTGCCTTCTTCACCTAGATGTCCAACAATTATTAGACTAAATAAGGGTTGAAGATTGTTTAGAATTAATACTGTTCACATTTAAATACAAATTATCTTAGTAGGATTTTGCATATTGATTGGGCACTGCTGTTAAGTCCTCTTATTTCTTTAGAAATAAATGATCCCTACTCAACACACAAAAGCTACCCTACCACTAAATAATGATCTCCACAGGGGACAAACCCTAAATGAAAGTAAATTCTACATACTGTAACTAGGCAGCTGAGATACATCCAGTATCCAGAATAAGGTAACGTTGCTTTACAGCCTAGGACAGCCTTTGATTTGACTAGCCTAAGTTATTTCCATTTTATCTGAACAATAATATTTTAAATTTAAAGGGCCACAGAAAAACCCAAAGGACAGGGAGTCAAAGAGTGCTTTGATATGTTCCCCTTCAACGAGGGATGATCATGATGGTCCCTTCTGGCCTTAAAGTCTATGAGACTATGAGAGAATTTTACAGGTCTGCTGATAAGGCAGAGGCCTGAGCCTATGAGAAAGGTTTACAGGGCTGCAGAGAAGGCGTCTTGAGATCCATGCAGAACTCTCTCGTGCAATCCTGCAGATCCTATAACCACCAGACTACTCATTCACCCTTCCTTACCGCTAGCCTCCATTCTCTGGTAGCAAAGCCCTTTCACATAGCTGCACAGTAGCAGCCATGGAGGTGACTAACTATAGTACTGTTAATTCAGCTCTTGCTCTGATACCCCCAGGTGTGGAGGGGAGCATGCTGAGAGCCAGTGCTTCTCCTTTCAGCATCTTTCTGGCTTATTCTATTAGATTTAGCTCCATCCACTAGTGGGAATGGACTGGAAAATAAGGGCCAAAGAAAACGAAAGTGTTTTTAAGTCTCTTCTAACTGAGAGATCTGATGCCATAAATATTATATCAATAAATTTATCATCATTGTTGGCCCAAGTTTTTTTTTCAAGGCTTTTTTCCCAATAAAACAATTAAAGCATAAATCACACACACAAAACTTAGTGAAAAAGATATTATTTTAACATAACAGAAGATGCCATCTAAAGGATAGATTAGTAAATTCTTATCAAAGACCAACACCAAGAAAGCAATCTTTCTAGATGCACTAGAAGGATGCTGCACTTCTGAAATGTAGCATTTCCATAATAGATAGTAACATTTGGTTTGACTTAAATATATAAAACTCTTCTCCAGATAAGACAAACAAACCCACAACAGAAAATTACCTCTCACAAAGTCCAAACCCCCTCCCCCCCAAAAAATAAGCTCTTTGACATTAAAAAGAAAGTCCTGAAATGTGCACATATAATCTAAATTGAAAGAGGTACCTGGACATGTGATATACAGTATGAGAATCTCATACCTGGGCTAGAGGCTCCAATCTGCTTTAGATGGTTGTAAAAGTCATAGAATAGAACTAACAATATCATATGTCATAGCATATATATCTGTAAATGGCTCCAAAATCTGCTTATATGTATGTCTTTCAACATGGATACAATAATTTATCATATTTTTCCAATGTCTTATAAATATGTAATTCACAGAACCTGTCTTAGAAAAAAAAATTCACTAAACGTAAGTGATGTTTCAGTTAAGCATGAAGCAACTGCAATACCATATTCAAGCTATATAAAATGTCCAAAAAGTGCTAACATCATAGTCTGAAATAGCCATTTGAGAGTTGATGTTTAAATGGGTCTGGGATACCTTATTGATAAAACAGTAGCTTTTTCCTTACAGAATTGTGACTTTAATCTAGTCATGAAACACACTAACTCTGACTAAGTTCAAATCTAAGCAAAGGAGACCAAATCCTAAAACAACTATGGACCTGATCATGTAAATACTTAATAGGGTCTTCAATGAGTTGACTTCATTGGGACTACTCATGGCAACAAGCACTGAAGCAGGTAGTGGGTGTTTGCAGGACTGGGCCCTGCAGAAGTAGTTATGATTCACTAGTACAGAGAACTTTCTTTTCTGAAGTGGTCCGCATTTCTCTAATGTTTACATGGTTAAACACTGAGCAAAACTTGTTTTTCCAAATGCAGGCAGCGTATCCATCCTCTTTACACACTTTGTTGTGCAGCTACAGGTGTACATAGATCTCATCAATTAACATGACCCTCATTCTTCTATTTACATTATATAGGAATGCTTCAGGGAAGTGGGCAGAGGGAAAGTTTGTGTGTCCATATCCAGCCAAAACCTGCTTTACACACCTACACATCTTTGGAGGTGTGTAGTACTTCTTAGGGCTCTGCAGGCCACGAAGCCAACTTGGGCTGAATACTGCCATGAGGTTTATACTTATAGGTTTAAACTGTCCCCGAAAAGGCCATTTGTTACCAGACATTTTGTAAACCAAAATAATTAAAATCCCAGCCGAACACACATCTTGACCAGCATTTTCAGTCAGATTAATTTTTTAAGTATTTAATGGATTTCATATGAATAACCGTTAGCTGACATTGTACTATGGTGAACTTACAAAGGACCTGATTTTGTAAACTGCACACACAAAATTCCCGTTGGCTCCAGTGAGAATTATGAATGCATATCATTTGTAGACACAGATCTATCTACTTTAAGTTTTTTTTCCTGCAAAGAGATGACCCCCATTGAATTACTCTGTAAGAGAACAAGTTACACAAATCTAAATTTGTAAGCCTACTTTACCTAATTGTAACAGATATTTTTAAATACAGGTTAAGGATATGATCCAAAACCCATGGAAGTCAAAGGAAAGACTCTAACTGGAGAGATTTCCACAGACTTCGGCTCAGGCTCCTTTTTTCTTCTACAGATATATCAGAAATACATTATTTTAAAAAATAAGAGAGAGAGAAATTGTCAGGTTAATTTAGATTTTGAAAAACGTAACATTATATAGAAATCAAAGACCAATAGAGAGAGATTTCCATGATTCTTTTTTAATTCTACTGAAAACAATTTTTTGTTGTAAACATTTTTGGTAGCTGGTGACAAACAAAAAGAGTAACCAGTGAAACTGACTTCATGTTTCCAAATGAAGTAAAATGCAAAAAAAGGAAATAAAATCAGAGCTGGCCTTACCATGAGGCGAACTGAGGTGGCCGCCTCAGGTGCCAGACTGTGCGGGGCGGTGGGGAGGCGCCACTATGACCCAGGGTGTAGAAAATTGTGTCTGCTGCTGGTGCATATATATTCTCTCTGCTCTAGATGCACAGAGATGGTGGAGTGCTGTGCTGGAGGAAGGAGGGCACAAGAGACATAACAGGCAGGCAGGAGAAAAGGTGAGAGGGAATAACAGAAAGCAGCAGGAGCTGCAGGGAGAGAGAGGAGGAGGAGCCTCTTATGTACCGCTCTAGCACCCCCAGGAGCCTGGACTGATTAATACCAACTTCTCAGGGAGCTTCCTGTTTCCTGCTGCTTCCCTGAACCCACTTCAGGAGAACAGGCCATCAACTGAAATAGTAGGAGCCAGTTAGGCCCTTAAGACGTTGATATCTTCCCTCACTCAGGCCCTGCTACCAGCCTGATTATTTGTTCCCTTCAGTTGAGTGTTGCGAGCCACTATAGATGGCACCAAACAGCAGTCATGAGTGAAAGAAGAAAACGCCCCTCTGGGGCAGCATTCAGAAAAAGAAAGAAAGCAAAGGAAGCTTTTCTATCTAAGCAGGAAGGAGTTCTCCTGAGATACATAGACACAAATGTTCACAGTGAGCCTTCCGGCCCCAGTGAGGATGTGAATGGTGAGGAGGAGTTGGTCAGAGTGCAGGTGACCTGGCAGCTACTGCAGCATCCATATCTCCATCTCAAATGGATGTAACCATGCACAATCTTGAAGAAAAGTGTAGATCAGAGAAGAGTGTGGTGGAGGCACAAGAAACAACTGCTGCTGAGTTTAGTTCCTTAAGTCTAGATGATCCAGGACTGTGGACCCACTTGAGCAGTAGACTGAGGGACTTCCTTGTACTGCATGGGCCACAGCAAGTGAAAAACTTCATGTTCCCCAAAGATAATGAAAATAGATGTTTCCATCCAACACATTACTGGCATGAAATCCCCAATAGTGATAAAGTGGAGAGGCCATGGCTTATGTACTAAAAAACCCAGAATGCTGCATACTGTTTTTGTTGCAGACTCGTCCAGTCTAATGTTCCAGCCACACTGGGTTCTACAGGAACAAAGGACTGCAAAAATCTGGCTAGAAATCTGGAATGCCATGAGAAGGCAGCAAATCACCAGAGAGCATTCCATAGGTGGAAAGAGCTTGAGATGAGACTAAGGTTAAAGGCCACCATAGATGATCAGCATCTAGAGAAGATTACATCAGAGTCTCTTTACTGGCAAAATGTTCTGAAAAGGCTCATTGCCACTGTGAGAATGCTTGCTGCCCAAAACCTAGCATTGCGTGGCACTTCAGATCAGCTGTATGTGCCAAACAATGGAAACTTCCTTAAAATTGTGAAGCTGCTGGCTGAGTTTGATGCTGTACTCCAGGAGCATCTAAGAAGAGTCACTACCCAAGAAATGTACACACACCACTACCTTGGAAAAATAATTCAAAATGAGATCATACAGTTACTGGCAACAAAAGTCAAACAGAAGATTGTGGCAGATCTGAAGTCAGCAAGATATTACTCTGTTATTCTGGACTGCACACCTGACATCAGCCTACGGAACAACTTTAATGGTGCATTTTGTAATAACAACAGAACCAAGTGAAAATGTCCCTGCAATGGTGACTGTCAGAGAGCATTTTCTAGAATTTATTGACATTTATGATACTACAGGAGCTGGTATGACAAATATGCTTCTTAAAAAGCTGGAAGATACGAGAATTGCGATAGCTGACATGAGAGGTCAGGGCTACGATAATGGTGCCAACATGAGAGGAAAGAACAGAGGAGTGCAGACACGGATCTGTGAGTTAAACCCTCAAGCTTTTTTTGTCCCATGCAGTTCTCATTCATTAAACTTGCTGGTCAGTGATGCAGCATCAGCTTCTAGTGAGGCTGTTGAACTTTTTAATGGAATTCAAAGCATCTATGTATTTTTCTCTGCATCAACTCATCGATGGCAAATTTTGAAGCAACATCTGGAAACATCCTCTCTGACACTGAAACCACTGAGTGCCACACGATGGGAAGTCGAATGGAGGCGATAAAGCCTATCAAACACCAAATTGGGAAGATGGATGATGCCATGGAGGATAATGCTATGACAGGAACTGTTCGTGCGAGAACAGTGGCAGAGGGAAATGGAATCACCAGAAACATACATAGCTTCAAATTTCTGTGTGGCTTGGTGTTGTGGCATGACATACTATTTGAAATAAACGTTGTAAGCAAGAGACTCCAAGGTGTTAACCTTGATATATCTGAAGCAATGGAACAACTGGACAAAGCAAAGTCATACCTACAGTCTTACCAGTCAGATGAGGGATTTCGAAACGTTCTGAAGAATGCACAGAAGTTGGCAAAGGAACTTCACACTGAAGCTATTTTCCCATCTATTCAAGAATACAAGAGTCACCAAAGAAGACATTTTGATTACGAGGCACGGGATAATCCCATAAGAGACTCCAAACAACAATTCAAAGTTTAATTCTTTAACCAGGTGCTAGATTGTACAATACAGTCAGTTGAAGAACGTTTCATGCAGCTCAAGGAACACAGAAGTATATTTGGGATGTTCTATGATATTCCAAAACTCCTCACTATACCTGAAGAAGACCTACACCAGCAATGCAGGGCACTAGAAATAGTGTTGACACATGATCACACGCGCGATATTGATGTGAGTGATTTAGGTGATGAACTGAAAGCCCTTTCAGTTTCAGCAGGATCAACTCCAAAGGCTGTTCTGGAATATATGTGCACAAATAAGATGACCACCCTCTTTCCAAATGCTTTTGTTGCTCTGCGCACTTCTAACACTTCCTAAAACAGTTGCCAGTGGAGAACGCAGCTTCTCCAAGATGAAGTTAATAAAAACACATCTACGCTCCACAATGACACAGGAGAGGCTGGTCGGCCTTGCAACCATCTCAATAGAGCATGAGCTGACCCAGACTGTGGACCTTCAGGAAACAGTTCAAATCTTTGCAACCAAGAAGGCACGGAAAGCACCACTTTGATTATTTAAACAGATAAAAATGCCAGTGTTTACTATGCAGACAAGAAAAGTTACATTTGCTTTTCAGGCATTTGAAAGTTAAGTGTTACTTAAAATTTTTGAACAAGGCATTTTAAGTTGTTAGTTCTCCTTTATTGGAGTAGGTAGCAGAGCAGTACCATGAGAGGAGTAGAACAGGACGAAGGCAGAATTGAGACCTTTCAAAGTTTTGGCCCAAGCGACGGAGCATGGGGGCGTCATTTGAGCTCCCCGCCTCAAGTGCCAAAATGTTGTGGGCCGGCCCTGAAAATGGTTAAGTATATGATTTAAAAATATTCAGATTTAATAACTCACACAGTAATAACACAGCTAATGAAAACTGCTTTTGATAAATATGGATCCAAAGCATTCCCCCAATTGGGCAGATCTTGCCAGCTTGCCAATGGAGGAACAGGGCTTCTGTAATACCATTCCTCTTTCTCTGGGATTCCAGGAATGCTCCTGTGCTGGAGAGTCAAAGTGTGCCTGCCCATGCTCCTGCCACACACATCCTCCCAGGTTTCTGTGTAGAAATCTAGCAGGGAGTTACTACCAGAACTCAGAGCTCTATTTTATTCCCCTGGGTCTCCTCCATAGCTGTTAACAGCATCCCAGCGTCCAACTGATACAGCATGGTATCTGCCAGAGCTGCCAAAAAAGATAAGGGTGAGAAGAGAGGCCACGTCTAGACAGAAGCGAGGAGCTATCAATGTCCTGACTCCCCTCCCCATGGATTCTCACCTCATCCCAACTCCACAACTCAACAAACCCTTCCACCTTGAGAGAATACTTGTTAGGAAACTCAAAGGGGAGTTTCCTATCATTCTCTTTATCTGTGGCCCTCTCCCAAGAGTTTCTACACAGGAATGGGAGTTTTAACCTAACAGTCTTCCTTGGAACTCCCAGCTATATTAAACGTCTTCATGTAGGATTTCTCTGTTACCAGTTCCTGAATGCCATCTGTGTGCTCAGTGCTGTACAAACAGAAAAGAAACCACTCCTATTCTCAAGGAGTTATCAATTTAAGAGACTAATCCTGTATTCTTTGCACACCCAATCCCTAAGCTTTTGGGATGTACGAGGGATGCAGGATTGGACTGTAGATCAGCTTAGTTCAAACACATAATATATCGAATGATGGGATTTGTAATCCACACTGGGTTACAAATTATTAATATTACCACTGTGGCCTTTCAACATGTGGCTTTTGTATTTCATTTGTATATTGCACCTTCCATCTCTGAGAATGTTATTTCGTGTTTTATATTGTGAACTCTTATGGGGCAGGAACCATGCTCTCTCTTATGACTGGAAAGCACCTCACACACTAAGGACACTACTGGCAATAAAACAAATAAAAAATAATATGAAGACCCAATCTGGAAATTTTATTTTCCTTATTGTTCATTTGCCTAAAAGCATGTTCAATATTCATAGATATTGTATATACAGTAGACACATGCATGTACCTTTTTGCACTTGAATAAAACATATATTCTTATGAATGATCTTTTTCTTTAAAAATATCAAGAATATTTTGAAAAGACCTAAAATACGTTAGAGAGTTTTAAAGAAAAACAGTAATGTTGAGAACAAAGTATTCTACTAGCTGTTATCTGTTATGGTATTAATAGGAGAGGACCAAAATTATAGGGTCTCTTTCCCACTGATTCCATTAACAATAAGAAGAATCACATTCCTACAGCATATTCCCAATGAATCAATGAAGAACAGACCCCTTACATAGTAGAGCACGTTAATTAAGGGTGAAATATAGTCACTTTAATTATAGATTCCAGTTTGGGGGAGTCTATAAGCTCTGCTTTTTCAAACTCTAAGCAGCTGAGATTTGAAGAAATGAAACAGGAAAATGTTTTGAACATAAGCAATGAAACTGGAAAAAGTTTGGTTTGAGCATGATCTCGCACACTTGTCTGAGAAGATCTGCTTTTGACATTAAAAGAGACAACTTAGTAGAGTTGTGCAAAGAGTTCATAGTGAAAGTAGAAACCACACCAGACTCACCTGTTTTGGGGGTTTTGTTATACCTGGTGGCCCAAAACTGCTCCCATTGAAATCAGAGACAGTTTTTCCTTTGGCTTTCTTTGGGAGAAAATCAGGCCCTCGAAATTCATCCCAGACTGGTTCACATTTTTTGCTAACTTTTATGTATTTTCTCAGCAAACATAGACCAAATAGAAGTTTTGCATCAAAACTGTGTGAAATTTTCAGTTAAACATGGTCTTGATGCAAAACCAAGTGAAGCAGCAGTTTCAAGATTAGTTTAGCTTTAAAATGCAGGGTTTGGGCAAACCCAGTATTCAAAGAGAAACTGAGGAGAAGCAACACAGTTTGAAACCAATGAAGATATTCACACAGATCTTTGTGAAGAAAACCATAGAGGGCTTGTCTACACAGAGGTTTATTTTGTTAGTGTAGCTGCAGTGATGTAGGTACATCAGTGCAAACCCTTTGTGTAGATGCTCTGGCATCAGTGCAGAGAGTGATTTGTACTAATGCAGCTCTAACCCACACAGTATAAGTCACTTCTTAACCAGTACACTCGATCTATAGTAAGGATTTCCATTGTCACACCTATATCAGCAAAGCTGTGGTGCAAAAAGCCTTGATATAGACAAGCCCTGAGTTTCACACAGCCTTACATCTTAGTACCATTACAGAGCTTTCATGAAAACAACAATGCAAGTATATGGAGACACTGTTACTGCTGTACATGAAAATAAAAAGTCACTATGTACGTTCATGCAGATCTATCAAAATAAGAAATTTTAGGAAAAGAAAAAGGCCACCCAGCCCAACATGCAACTTCTTTCTGATATAAAATTTAATCTTCACCACCTTGCTTTTTTCACCATAGCTCTTACAATTTCTTTCTCCGGCAGCAAACCTAGCTTTCTCTTGAACTCTTTTATACTTATTAATTCTATTGCCTTTCCTGTAACTTATTCCATATGCTTATTACCCTTTGCATGAAGCATTTCTGCCTGAGTTTCCTATTTACTCACAGTTTCCTAAACTTTAGATTAACCGGACATATTAATACACCTATTTCTACCATCTGTGATAGATCATATTACAGTGACAAGGCTGAAGGTAACAATGTCAGTGCAAATCTATGGAGACCACTTTATAGCAATGAAATAAAATAATGTTCATACAAATTATACTATCATTTAGAAAAATAAATGTAAGTCTGCCCCCTAGCTTAGCATGGTTTGCTCAGGTCTGATTTTCAGTCTCTCACTCCCCAGACCAGCAGAGACCAGGACTACTGGAGTGGCAGTATACATACAGCCCTGGGCCATGTGGGCAGGGATGTTACTCAATAGCAACCTCTCCAGCTGATTGAGGAGCGGTATTGATTAGCTCAGTGGGGCTCCAGTCCCTAGGGTGACCAGACAGCAAATGTGAAACATCAGGACAGGGGGTGGGAGGTAATAGGAGCTTGTATAAGAAAAAGACCCAAAAATCGGGACTGTCCCTATAAAATCGGGACATCTGGTCACCCTGCCAGTCCCCCTCAAACAGAAGGACTGGAATGCAACAGTAGGGGGAAGGTTCTATGGGACACAGGGCACTACCAGAGTGAAGACATTTAATGAAGTGACTATAATTACATTAAGGCTGACACAAACTTATGAAGGAAAGGAGAACCCTGGCACTCTGAACCACTAACATTGGGTGAAATCCTAACCCCAGTGAAGTCAATGGCAATACTCCCATTGATGTCAATTTTACCCAGTGCACCTAGGCAGTGTAGGGTAGAGCAATGACATCAGACTGGGAGTCAGAACTCCTGAACACTAACCACTCTTCAGCTACTGCCTCATTCTGTGGCCTTGGTAAAGTAATTTAACTTCCCTGCTGTAGTTTTCCCCATCTGTAAAACCAGCTAATACTATCAGTGAGGTAGGGCCAAATTTTCTAAAATAGCCTCTAATTTTGGGTGTCTCCTGTTTTAGGCATCCAACTTTTGACACCTAGTGACTTATTTTCAGAGGTGATGAGCACTTGCAACTCTCATTGATTCCAGTTGCATCTGTGGTGCTCAGTTCTTCTGAAAATCGCAAGTGTCTGAAGTTGGACATCTTAAATTGAAGTGCCAGAAATTAGAGTCCACTTTTGAAAATTTGAGCCTTGATGCTTGTTCATTGGTATCAAGATGTAAAACACACTGCGCAAGTACTAAGAACCATTATCATACTTATTATTAGGCACTGCAGCCTATACGTTCCTCTATCAAAAAGCCCTACCACAACAGGTAATGGTGACCTTTTTTAACAATATGACTATCTATTTACAAAGAATCATTTTATTCTGCCTTTTATTGTGAGACTCTGACACAGGACAAATGCTGCAAATCACAGTGCAAAGGAGGTCAGATATCGATGCTGTTGTGGCTGTTTTAATTCTGTTTTCTTGATTTGTGTTTAAATCATAGTGGTATTGTGACAAAACTGTTTGTCTTTAATATAGTTCAACTTGGCCTAATGAACCCAGTTTAATGTTTTAAAAACAATCTCACATCATGTATTTAGATTAAGACCTCTAAAAAAATTCAGTGAATTTAAAATTATTTCAAGGCCCCATCCCACAGATATGAAAAGCTCAGATTACTAGGCTAATTACAATTAGTCTACCATAATTCTCTTTTTTCATGCATCTGGTTAGCTAGCAAGTCCACAAGATGCCCATGAAATTTTAAGTGAATTTTAATACATGTGAAAGATGCCAGATTCAGAATATGGGAGGTTCTCCCTTCTAGGATTTCTCTGTTTATTCACAGAACAAGTACAGCTGGGTAGGGGCAATGCAAATTTCCCCTCATTGCCCTACCGATGTGCTTCATCTCTGATTTGGATCACTGCTAGGAGTGAAAAAGTACTTCAGATCTTCGGTTCATTCACTGTTTAGCTTCATTGCTGAAACAGCCAATAAGAGTGACAACGTCGCTGCGTTTTTTGTGATCCGCTAAGAAATGGACTGACACCACCAATTCATTTCATGTTGGTCACCAAACATCCATCAGATCATAACTGTTTTCAGTCACTTCTGACCAAGGTCAGACTCTGACTAGTGACTGAGTCGTGAAAAGTTCTGTATTCTATTATCAGTTCCCTGCACCATTCAGTCACCTAATCTTAAACTAGAAATACATATTTTTATAATATCCCTAGGATCATCCCCTTAAATGTTTTAAAATTATTTTACTTTTACATAAGTATATTTTCTTTCACAGTATTTCATCCTTTTTTCTTGTTCAATAAGCATCTGTGCCCAGAAAATCTTTGTCAGAAATAATTTGAATTTTCATCTTTTCTTGACAATAAGAAGTTTATTCATATTTATATAAAAGGGGAAATACATATTATATTTTTTTCTCTCCTGAATCCACATTACTTACACTTATGAAACATAGACACGTAATGCCCCCACAAAGATGAGGTGAAGGATGAGACAGAAGATGCAAAGTTTGAATGGAAGAATATAAAAATTACATTCCAAATACCGTACTGTTTTAGCATTATGAAGAGACTAGATACATCTATTCAGAAATCTGAGAGAAATTCAGAAACAGAGAGTTAAATGTACTTATGCTTTCCCAAAACATGCTAAATCAGTAGATGCTAACAAACTATAATTGTCCTCATTCAGACTTGAAAAATAAATCTATTTACTATTTGATGTTTTTTATAAAGTTCATATAAACCCATGCAAACGCCTTTTTTATTCAAAGCACTCTGAAGACACCTGTGCAATTCATAGCCAACTTAAAGCAAAAGTAAACATTTGGAAAAATGACCTATACTGATTTTCTTACACTTGAGGAAAACTTGTGCTACTATGGGGAACAAGAATAGCCCATTTCAGTGGGCTAGTGGATTTTATAGGTCTGTTCTCATGTAAATTTCCTTGGTTACCTAAGGCTCCCATGGTAGGTAAATAATCTAATGTTTCAGCTTTCTGTACTGAAGTTCACAATTTCTGATCTCAGCACTGCCTTTACTGCTGCAAGCTAAATAGTGGTACTGATGCTGCAACTTCCAGGCTACTCACTTTCCTCTCGGATCATTAATGGGTTGCGTTATTGTCCTCTAGCATGGACAAAAATACAACCATCAACCTCTTCATTATATAAGTCTTCAGTGAAGACAATGCTGGACAACTTGCTGAACATCAGAGATCTCAAGTATTCTCAGAAGTTAGGAAAGACTGTAGAACAATACCTTTTTCTTCAGTGCAGTGGACAAAGTCACCGCAAATTTACTAAAATAATTTTAATACAGCATTTCTGTAATAACAATTTGTATCTTCAGGATGTTTTGCAAAACATTGCTTTAGAATAGAAATATTTTGACAAATTTGCTGCAAATATAATCTGGGGACTAACCTTTTCCACTAGTACAGATGTTAATTTCACTATCATCATTTGAACAGTAAATGAAAAGAAACTTTAAAAATACTTTGCAATTTTTTAAATAAATCAACATTAAATCCCATTCACTTGTGGCAACATAAACATAACGTCACATCTACGGGTCTGAAGAAAGAGCAGACATGAGTAAGTGTCTCCTGCTTAAGGAAGAATCAACTGGAATAAGATTCCTACTACATCTGAAACATTAGTAGATATATTCTCCTACAAACTAATTTTAAGTGGTTGTACCAAAATGGAATTGTTTTTTGTTTATAATGTTCTTTGAACTCTACGCATTTAATTTATGATTTTTGAAAGAGTAAAATACAACAAACAGTACGTCCATTGTAATGTGAATAAAAAACAAGTGCAACAGAAAAGGAAAATAGATAATATAGTAAGAAGATATGCATCTCAAGCTGTTCTTGTTATGACTACAAATCAGAAAGCCCTCAAGTTGTCAAAGTTAAGAAAAAAGATCAGCTGTCTAATGAACATAGGGACCTAATTTTCAGAGATGCTGAGCACCCACAACTCTGTGTGAAGTCAATAGGAACTCCAGATTCAGCATTTCTGAAAATCAGGCCCAAACTGTATTATAATAGAAATAATATTTAGGGAGTATTTTTTGTTGCAGAAATGGAGAGGGTTCAAAGTAATCTGTCAAAGAAGTGCTGCTACATTCATGAGTCCTAAAGCAAGCTAGCTCTCATCTGTGGGGAAAAAGTTAATTCACAGGGCTCATAAGGGCTTGCATTTGTCAAGGAGCAGGACGTCAATGCTATCATTATCAGGCAAGTCAGCCAGGCGTTTAATGGTAGAATCAGGAGACATTTGCTCTCCACTATCAGAATGACATCATAACTAAAACAGCCTTCAGCAAGAAGGAAAGAGAAATGCTGTAAGACTTGGACTATACACAGGCTTAGCACTTTTACTATGCTATACTGACTGAGTCACTACTCCCCTTTTAGGAGGTAAAGCTTTTCAATGTCCTAAAACTCCATCCTGATAGCATTTCCAAAATAAGGATCACATTTTTAAAGAAGTCCTCTTAAACCCTTGTCCTCAAAACTGGAGAGAATGTTAACCCAGCCACCTAGTTTAGGAGAGATGGTCACTTACAATTTACAAATTTACTTTAAGTTTTCTGGCATTTCTAATTACGCTAGTAATTTTCACTGTAGTGAACTATATGGAAGAGTGGGGGATTGAACTGTATTAAGACACTAGCTCTAGCTAACTCTGTAATTTAGAGAGTAACAGCTTAGGTAACTGGTTTTTAAAAGTGTACACACACACACACACCTTTGACTAATCGGAGGAATTTAGTGATGAACTGCCCAGTGATCAGAAACATGAAAAGCAGTACACATTTAGCTTCCACAGTGGCTGTAACTATACACTCCAGGTCCCCAGAATCACAAATTGTCAATATATTTCCCCTCTCCCCCCAATCACTACAGGTACACAGACACTGTACAAAAGCCTCACCTTGGGTAAGAAGTATGAGGGGGAAAGTTATGAAAGTCGACAGACAACCTAAAATCCCTCAGGCTACAAAAAATCCCGCTATTGAGAAACAACCCAAGAGACCACACAGGGAATGTACAGCTTTCAGAAGCACTTCTCATCTTATTTGCACTTAACCTATTGATGTACTTATGCAGGTCACTTACTTTTCGAATAGATTTGAACCCTTTATAATCATGCAGATCGCCGCGGTTTTCACTTGGGTGTTTGGTTTGGTTTTTGCAAACAAGTTTCATAAAAAAAGAAAAAGGTCCAATTATGCAAATCCGCTCCGGATAGGTAGTGAATATTCAATATGACGGTGATACTGTAATAGTTCAATGCAACACACTGCACTGGACAGATTTATGAGGCAACGTCACTACTATGCTCTGGTCCTCGTTGAAGCATCTTGAAGTTAATTAAAGCTGCAATGTCCACTTTTCCAGCCACCCTCCTCATGCCGGTTTACTATTTCAACATCAAACCAGCCAGGGGGCCTCCCCCTCGGTCTCTGTACTCTTAAGCAGCCTGCCACAGTCAGTGAACAATGAACAAAGATTTGAGTGATAGACGGGGCGGGGGGGAATCTCCACGGGAATAATCAAATCCGGTTTAAACAAGTAAAAATATAGTTTCTAATATTAAACTAGAAAAGAAAACATTCTTCTCCAACTGAACGTGCACAGGCGTTGGGCCAATCCCCTGCAGAAAGGACCTAAAAGCAGCCAGTCCTCCTCATTTCGAGCAGTGAATGAGCCCAAACAAGGATTCTAAACTTAATTATGACACTTAAAATAGTCTTTTTTCCACATAAGCAGGGAGGCTCGCCACTGCTATCTGTATCAACCGGTCAAATCAGCTCAACAAACACGGCCCCTGTTGGATTTATTTTAAACTGCACGGGGGAAAAAATGCACAGCTCTAAAAGTGCACTACATGCTAAAGGACACATACAGTAGTACACCCATGCTTTCTGAAGGGGCTTTTCAAAGACCAGCTCCCCTAGAACTGCCTGTTATCTGTGTCTTGTATTCTCATTGTTTGTCCATGCATGTTGAATAACAAACAGAACAGCCTCAGCGCCTTCGGATTGCAAGGACTCTCCCCTTACCCAGCTCATTTTCTGCTAAAGTGAAAATGAAGGGATCTGACAAATCACGTCTCCGCCTAGACACTATTATAGACATAACAATATCCGCCAAACAAAAACCCTTAAACAATAACATCCATACACGTAAATAGGCTGCTGAATCCTCTCTCCTTCTATACTTTCCCTCTCCCCCCCCCCCAATTTCTCTAACCCCTCCCCACAATACAGTAATTTATAATACGTCCTAAAATTGGACTTAATAGTCTGCAGAGAGGTCGATTTTATGCATCGACTAATAGCAATTATAATATAGGAGTCAATAAACTAACTTTTTCGGATGGACCCAGTTAAACCTGTACTACATCCAATCTCCTTGAAAGAACTACAGACCCTTTTTTAAAAAGCCCCCTTTTTTTAAGTTCGCAAGATCACTGTTTCTGTCAACCTTTCTTCATATACATATTTATATAGATATTCATTATTTGCAAAACTGCAACAGATGGGCGCCTTAAAAATCTAGATTCTTTCCTACTCATCAAAGAATATTGTTTTATTTAAAATCTTGAAACATCTACTGTGCCCCCGCCTACGACTGTTCTCCTCAGTACTTCATCCCTGCAAAATCATTCTCAGTAAGAGAGGAGAGCAGTCAAGATCAGTGCCGCCCCAGTGTGCTAAAAACGAAGAGCCTGTAGCAGTCACTTCATCGCAACACTTTTAAAAGATAGCCTCTCCACCCCCCCTCAACCATTCTTCACACACCCCCACCCCCCAAAATTTTAACCCCGGTGCCTTGACATAACCCAGTTCCTTGAAAGGCTCATGTCCAAGTCGCTTGTCTTATCCTATGGAATTGGCATTTAAGTTTCCTCTTTAACCTGTTACTTTTTCTGTACGTTAAAAATGCCCTGGATTTGTGGCTGACAGGTGCTTCTCTGCTCCTTCTGCAGTGTTTTCAGGCATGCTCCTTTACCTTGCTAAAAGGTTTTAAACCTGATCTGACATTTAGTGCATACTTGAATGTCATAACGTTCCTCAAAGCATTATGCACGGCTCCTATTCATAAGAGGTCGATTAGAGCACAAAATGGCAGGTCTCTTAGGCACTTGAGTCTCACAAGTTTGACACATGCTATGCATCAGCTAACTTTGATTAAAAAAAAGGGAGGGAGTTTACACATTACACTCCGGGTAGCCGGGATCCTGCAAGGAGGGGGCGGCGGGGGGACACGTTTAAAGTCACTTCAGCAAAGTTTACTCAGCAACAATCCTTTAAAACAAAAAAGTTTCTGGGCAACTTAACGGCAGTATTTCTCAGGGCAGCAGGGAGCTAACTTGCTCCTGCCCGACCCCACGTTATCCAAAACCAGGCAAACTCCTGTCTCTCTCTCTTTTTATTTTAAGTAACGGTTTTAAAAGAAACGAGAGAGAGAGCGAAAGAGGGGGGGAAACCGGAGGGTTTTCTTCAGGCTAAGTTCTATAGCGCCATTCAATGGCTTCTCTGCTCCTTTCATTATTTTCTGCTTTTCCCCTGACAGCCCTGCTTGCAAACGTCACTGCTATGGATATTTAATTATACTGTATTTTTTTAATCACGGTGGAAAACGCAGGCCCCGTTGCGATGATTAAAAAGAAATAAAAGAAAATAGTCCAAACTGACTTTGGAGCCTCTTCCCTCGCTCCCGGGAGCCGCCGGGAGCCTGAACCCCCCCTTTTTACCTTTGTCTTTCTTACCTTACAATTTAAAGCAAAGCGTAGAAGAAACTCCTGCACGTAAACGAAGCGTTGTAAAAGATTGTGTTCAATGAATAATGAAGCATGTCCACATGATTGACTTGATCATTTTCTTGTGCTGAGGGGGAAAAGTGGAGCGCGGAGCTGTCACAATTGCCCGCTGTGGCTAGCCCTCCTAACTGTTTGCAACACATCCCGAGTCAAGAGTGCTTTATTTTAATCTGTCTCTTTTCAGAATAACCCCGTTCATTGATACTGATCACCCAACATCACAAGACATTCCCATCTTTCAGCTTGGACTCCCCCTATCTGGTAGGTGAAATGCATTGTACCATTAAAAAAGCACTCCATTGTCGTCTTGGCATAATTCACAGCAACTAGATAGGTCTTGCGGCATTTAGCTTTGATGAGCCAAAAGCTGAACCCTTGATATAATAATCTACAAAGAATGGTCTGTGATCGTCCATTTTTTCTCTCTGTCTAGCAACTAAGAAACCATTTAACACAGCGCAGCTTGGTCTTGACCTTGAGCTCATGTAAACACACTTATTAAAATCTATCTATTCTCTAAGAACACATTCTGATTGTCAGACTTGTTATTCAGACATGGATCAACCCCCCTCGCCTGTCTTTACTTGCATTCCTGCCTTTTACTAAACAATTTTTTATCAAGCCCGAAGAGATTACCATTTTTTTTAAAAAGCGTCGTTCTTACCTGCTCCTGAAACTATTTCAAGTCTGTTTCTTTTAAAAACTCCAGGGTAAATCTTGGTGGACACCGGGACCGGAGCATCAGTCACAGCTCCGGCGTTTAAGAGAAGTAATCAGCGATAAAGTGACGTTGATCTGCACTGTAACCTTGTGGCGTATTTAATGTAAATAAGCCAGTTATGTTGCCAATCGCATGCATACAAAAACATAAAGGTCTTCAGCGTTGCATTTTGATTCTTTCCATTAGAGCCGACTTTATTTACATACACTATTTAGGGGATCATGATAATTCTAAAACAATACTAGTGCCAAATGATTATGAAAATATGATTTTAATTAATCACGTAGTAGGCAAGGAAATTAGCATACGGTAATTAAACTTAGAGAAAAACGTCATGGAGGTTCTCTGCCTTATGGGTTCGGAATAATCATTAAACGATGGGTTTTCAGGACTTAATTATCAAACAAATAACTTTTTTAAAGCAACTTTACAAGGTTTATCCGCAGGGCAACGATTTAGTAAATAATATATAACCAGGCAAACAAGGTGCAAATGTGACTGGTGAAATAGGTTATGTTTCTACAAAGCAAAAGGGGAGGGGGGAAGCTGAATAATGCAATTATGGATTCTGTGTCCCATAGTTGACAAAAGCATGGTGCCTCAATAGACTCTTTGTTATGGGATTATATAATGATTGTGGTGTAATTATGGGAAAAAAGATTTAGTAATAATAAAAAGTATCAAAATACACCAATGAGCAGCTTGTTTTAAAGAAAGGCTTGCATGTGACATTAGGGGCATGTTAATAACAAAAAAGGCAGGATCCGAAAGGGTTGACAAATAAAAAAGACTGTGATGCGCATGATTAAGAAGCGATGGAGACAGATTGATTATTCAAAATGCCGAGCCACAGGGACACTTAAAACATTGATTCAGGTAAGACTAGTTTCATCTTGACTGAAATGAGTTCCCTGAAGATGACTGGCATACATTTTAAATCAGTTTACTACATAAAAAGCAAAACATCACAAGCAGAATCCATCTAGTTAAAATAGAAGTCCAAGGGGGAAAAAAAAGTTTATGTTTGTGGCAATTCCCAGGGAGACTATGGAATTGCAGAGGAAGGGGATTCATTAATTAGCTCTTCCTAAACACTGGACCTAAATGGACCCATCATTTATAATCCCCAACTTCCATTTCTGGATTATTTGGTGCTAACCTGGCTCTTTAGGTTATAGAGGTTGTATTAATAATCCTATAGGTACAGTAAGACTTTTGTTACAACTGCATTAAAATAACTTTCTAAAATAACTGAAAAAATAGCTATTTTTCCCAACTGATATTTTAAAAGTGAAGTTTATGAATAGTTGTCCAGAGCTATTCAATGTTAAAAAAATTCCCATGTCTATACTAAAAAGTTTAGGAATTCACTCTGCATTTTCCAATTTGATGTGTCTGAAATTCTCTTTGAACAAATTCCAAAATACAAGTTTTTTCTATAGAAATTAGCATAGCAATCACATCAATAATATCACTATCTCTATGGGAATGATAACTGGAGCAGTGGGGGTGTTCTTTATTTCAATTCTTCGTGGATCAACTGATTATATTCTGTCTTCTTTTGAACTTGTTATTGTAAGTCAAGTGATTCTTTATAAGTGACAGCCCTGACAAAGAGACGAGGATGGGAAAGCAGGTCGAAAGGAAGTCGCCATATGGACTTTAAAAAAGGCACTTTTTAAGCAAGATAATGGGGAAATAGATGTTGCCTTTTAACCCTATCACAACTGAATATTATTAGCAGTCTCATGAAGAGCCAGCCATACTTTTCTTTTTAAAGTATGAGTGATAGATTTTACCTAACGATTTCTAAGACATAAGACTTAAGTATACAAATTCTACATGAAGTAGTGCCTTTTTAGAGACTGAGGACACGTGACACCCAAAGGAATCAAGGGCCAGAGGTGTTGAGACTACCAAACAAAGACTTACAGCAGGATAGGGACTCTGGAAAAATCCACAGTAAGTTTTCCTGAGACAAAGCCAAGTGTATAGGGTAGAGACAGGTGAAACAGGGACTGACTATAAAGGAGCTTCGGACAACCAACTACCTTTCTCTCTCTCTCTCTCTCTCCCTGTGGGATATGTGTGTTGCTCACAGCAGGACTGCATAGAGCTAAAAAAGAAGAATAAGAATCAGGTTCTTACATCTGCTCCCCCAAAATGATGGATATGTCTTTAGTTTGTTTCTTCTCTTCTTTCTCTTCTCTATTCTGGAGTGGCCAATTGAAGGCAGACAGAGGAAAAGCAGAAGTTCCCAGAAAGGGCCATGTGTGCTCAGAACTGGTTCTAGTCTCTCTAAGTTGGAGAGAGAACTGGTTCACCAATCAGTAGAGGAGTGCCCATCTCAACTCGGAGAGATGAAGGTTTCAATTAAAGATCTCCTGGATCCCAGGAGTAAGGAGGAGAGCAGGTCACTCCAGGCAGGGCAAGGCAGGCAATGGTGTCAGGGAAGACATCTTGGGCTGGCCTGGGAGCCCCCATTTAGGAAGCTTCAGAGACATGAACCTATTGAGGTTTCTTTCAGAAATATATCTACAGTGCAAGCCCCACCCCACTTCCCACACTTCTTCTCATCCCTATCATCCGCCAGCCCCTGTTTACTCGAGCTGGGATCACCCCAGACCCAATACGGCACACACTGCAGCTCCTGGACCTGTGAGCATCCCAGAGACAAGAGAGCATTGAACAAAAGCCCTTCAGCTCTGCAGAGAGCCCCAGTGACTCTGGACACCACCACCGTCCCTATAACTGTTAAGTAACGGGTGATGGATACAGAGTTAGGATTCAGAGGCTTAAGATGCATGAGCCCAGGGCGAGTTGCCCAAACCAGGGTTTCACAATTTTCCCAAACCACCTCTTCATCTCCAGTAGAGCCTCCCATATTCTATCCCGTCCCTTTCCACATCATTTGATGCACTCCTGTGCTGTCCATTCTTCCCTCTCTCACACCCTGCCTTTCTTATCCAGAGCATACTAATCTGTTACTAACTCTAGAACTTCCAACTCCACTAACCCAGCTTCCACAGTCTCTTCTTAACTCTCCACTTCGGCTTTTATCATATACTGTGTGAGGAAGTGGGCCATTTTTTCAAATCTGGAGTAGGAAGTCAGGCAGGAGAGATCTAGGGAAAAAAAACTCTAGGTGGTTAGAGAGAAAAGTGTATACTGTTTTTCTTACTTTAAAAGTTTCTTGTCAGTGTTAGAAGAAATTGTGCCCAATTCTCCATTGAGCTCCTTTGTACCACTCCACCAATGCAAAAAGTCTATGAAATCAGTGGACCTGCCCCCTGAGAATTCATTTGGCACAGGGGTAAATTACTGGGTAGCCAGTCTCAGCCACCCCTATCATAGCAGTCCCTGTATAGGTGGCATGGCCACTAAAAAGGGGGTGTAGCTGGATCACTGCTATGCTGTAGTTATTTCTGATTACCAGAACAACCCCTTGAGGCTGAGGGGAGCTGGGCATTGGTTTGAATGGCTTTGATGGTGCTCCAGTTTATGCCAGGGACCCACCAAATCAGAATCAGGATGCCAAAAAAGGATGCCACCCTGCATGCTAGCCCCATCCAATAACTGGAGCCAGTGACTTTTTCTGTGATTTTTACTTGTGTCACATAACATGCAGTCAGAAGGTGTCTCATTCTGAACCAGCACTAAAAGGAGGAAAGAGAATGCCAAACCTTAACCCTCCACAAGACACAAGTTTGATAAACCCGTGGAAAAGCCTAAGTGGAAGGAGCACTTTATGAGACTCTGAAACACAATGAGGCTTAATACAGAGAGCAGGGAAGTAGAGGTCATTCAGTACTTTCCGCATATTTATAAGTCATTTGCCTTCAATAAAAGGCGAGAAGGAGAATAACAATATCGTTCTTAAAAAGTCTGATGAGCCTTTCATTCCAAAAAGGAAGGTAAGACACAAATGGGCATACTTTTAACAAAGGGTGTAGAGGCCCAGGGAGAGCAAAAGGCCTTTATAAAGGTCCTTTTTTATAAGGTAAAGCACAGCTTTAGGACTTTGGTATCAGTAAGGAAAAACACATAAGGGATCACCTAGTAGTTGGGACTTTAAACAAGGAGCTTTCAGAAACATATAGTTAATGTCTCAGCTAAGTCTGGAACAGGTGGCACAATCTACATGGCGGTCTGAGTCAGTGAAAACGCAAGTCACCCAACAAGAAAGGAGTTGAGGCATGCTGCAAGGAGCAGATGAGGATAGTGCTTATTAGCATAACGGCACAAATAAATTGCGTGGGTCAATTCAAAGCCTATACTCAATAATAAGGCAGGGAGTGTGTTTGACATCTTTGTCATGAAGCCACTGCAAGAAACTTCCTGTACCAAACTATAGCCTTGAGAAGGGGCGATTACATACAAAATGGAAGTTGAGATGTTGTTTGATGAAAATGGCCTATTTAGAGAACCACTATGGATATTATTTAAAGGGATGGGGGGTGCCCTTTACACTCAGCTCAGCATAGTGGGTGCCGGTCTTACTCATTCCAAAATGAAGGAAGACGTGGAGAGGATGCAGACGAATGCTCTAACAGAGCCCATTACTGGACTGACAGAATGGTGTTTTCCTAAGGAGCCTGTTATGAACAAAAATGGGCACATTTGTATCTGAAGAGCTCAATGAAACAATAAAGAGGCAAAGGTATATTCTTCACTTAGTAGAAGACACAATCTCCATGCTAACTAGTGCAATGATATTCTTATTGGATCAGCTAGTGGAACCAATGCCAAGCAGATGTTTATAATGCCATTCAGACAATATTGCTATCATCACCTCCTCTTTGGCATCACAAGTGCCCCAGAAATCTTCCAAGTGACGGAGAGCGAGATTTGGCAAGACCGGCAGAGAATGAAAGTTATGGAAAGTCTCAGGAAGGACATAACATTAAATTAGCACAAATTCTGAAGGCAGCTGAATCTGCTGGACTCAACTTCCATGGGTTTATTGTAATATATCGATTTCTCCAACCACCATTCTTAGGGAATGTGATTGATCAAGAGGAGGAAAGTACAGATCCAGAAAGAAACAAAGCTATAGCTGAAATTCCACTTAAAATTGTACCAGAACTGAGGTGATTCTTCAGTAAGATATCATTCTGGAGCAAATTCATACCTCACCTGTCCTTAAGAGACCAAGCTCTTCATGAACTGTTTAAAACAGAGTTTGCTTGGATCTGGGATAACACCCAGGAGTAAGCTTTGAGGGGCTGAAGCATCTTGCCCCACTTATTGAGGTAGTATCCAATTTCTGCCACTTCTTTCTCTTCAACTTTGTCCATTTCTTTCTAGCCTACTGCTAAAGTTCATGTTAGGTCCTTGGTTTTCCATTTTGATTATTTCAACCTCTTCCTTACAGACTGCCATGACACCATGTCACCTTCCCTTCTGCCCATATGAAATGCTAAGTTCATATTCCTTGCCTGTTTTGACCGTGTCATCCCCTCTTCTACTCTCTCCTCTGGCTCCCCTTCCTCTGCCACTTCTTCTCACAGCCCTGCATAACTCCACTTCTCCCTACTGATTTGCCCTTGTCTCATTTCAGGTGGTCACACCTTCTCTGTTCCATAAGCAATGCCACCATTGTCTGTCCTGTTCACTGTTTCACACCAATATCTACAGTCTTTCTCCACACCATCTTCACGCACAGACTTCTCTTCCTGAGCTTGTCTGCAAGATCACTACCCCAGCTACTTTTTTCCAAATGCTGCTTTAACACCCAGGGGAAAATTGCTGACTGAAAATGACACTTTTGCGGTGTTTTGAGACTACTTTATGTATCCTATTGTTAATTAAAATTTTTGTTAGCAACCATGGAACCAACCATAGCTACTCTTCTTATATGTTGTTCCCCTTCCTCCTAGCCTACGTCCAATTTAGATTGTTTGTCTTTAAATAGGAAGCTCTTCAAGACTGTCTCTTCTTTTCTGTTTGGAAAGTACCTAGCACACTCTGATACTAGAAATAATCATTCATAATAAGGAACTCTACTGAGCAGGTCCCCATCTGTGGCACTTTATAGTATTTCCAAGTCTGCAGCTGTATCAGAAAGTGCCAGCAGCTATGGAACAAAATTATCAAAGTGACTTAGGCACCTAAGTCCCATTGACTTTCACTTTTGAAGATGGAAAATAACTAGAGTTACTAGTATATTGTCCCAGATGGCGTTTAGACTCCAAAACTAGACACACCCAAAGAGCAAAAATAATGTATGGGTATGCAAGAGGCTCAGAAAACTTTTGCAGGGCCTTGATAATTTAAAGCTCAAGGCAGACCACAAGCTACTTGTATTGATATACTAAACAAGATGACCAGTTACTCCATCCTTGTTCCTACACATCCCTTTTCCCATTGACACTCCTTCCATTAAATTTCGGGTAGCCCAACTGTGCCCAGCAAGCCAAATATGTAGTTGTATCTCACATAGAGGTTTACCATTAGTTTTCCAGATAGCCTCTCCCTACAGAGAGTAAGGTATTCATGGAAACATAGTCCCACTTGCATCAGGGACTGCAGAACAAAAACTGTCCCAAAACTTTCTGACTGGAGTAGATTTTGGGTCTAATTGCCAGAGCAATAAGAATCCTCCTCTTCTGAAAGTTGCTAAAGGAGGCTGAGAAAGGCAACCTGGCCTTTTGAGCAAATCAGAAGCCAGGGACTTTTATCAAATAATAAATAATCATTATCATAAGGGAAAGGGGAGAAAGGGGAGCTCTGAAATTGAAGTCAGACAGAGGATGGAGGGCTTAGCCAATCTCTTACAAGCTCCAGTATTTGCTTCTCACACAAAATGGACTTATCTACCCCTCTGTGAGGACTTCAAGAAAAATGTTAGAGACCTATCAGAGTCCCTGCCCTAGTCAGTAGCAAGGATTCCATGAGTGATCTGGATAATTTTCAACAATGAGTTAATTTGGGAAGGCTCCACAGAGCCTCAGTGGTCACTGAGATGTGACTTTAAAAGGAGACAGTGCACAGTCCTTTGCCCAGGGCAACAGGCCCCACCATCCTCAAACTGGCCAAAATTTGTGCTCATAAGACACTTCTTTTTTAAAAACAAATGAATGCTTAGTAGTCCTAGCTAACACACAACGGGGCCAGTTCTGAGCTATGTCTCTCAAGAGGGGTCATCAGTATGCAAGGCACCTTTGCACCTCTTGGATTCTGGTGCTGCTGGGGGTTGGTCCAACCTCTGCCGTGAACCAGAGTAGTCCCAGAGGCTGTATGGATCCCCAAGGGACCATCCAGCAGACCAGAATAGTCTAAGTGCAGCTCTCTGTCTGAGCAAGTGTTCGGCACACCCTACACTGAGGTCTGCAAAGGGCAAGGTATAGTGCCATTATGCTAACCATACACTGGCTACTAGGGCTGCCACCTGGCTAGTTTTTAACTGGTCTGGCCAGTTTTTGTTCTGCCTTGCCAGGTAAAAGATTTAATCTGCTGGATTTTTATTCATTTGGGACACATCAGAGCGCTCTAGAATTCATTCCCCCATAGTCCAGACTGCTGTGCCACATTAGGATAAGGAAAGACAAATGAGAAATAATGTAAAAATACACATGTTGTGATGATGTTGTTGTTATTGTGTAAATTAGTTCCCCTGAATGGTTTAGTAACAAATATCTGTAGTCGGCGCTAGGGCCATTTTTTTTTTTTTGGCAAGGATGAGGTTAGTGGCCAGTTTTTCTGTGTTTCGGAGGAGGCAACACTACTACCTAGGGAACACCCTGGTATTAAATGAATTCCTGGGTGAGAAGATTCAGCTGCTTTCAAGCAGAGTGGTGTAAGGGACTGGAATGCAGGCCAGAATTGGAGCCAGCATGTTCGGGGAGTTAACCTATGCCTAAGTGGGAACCATTCCCTGGGGATAATCGGGGAAGGATTGGATTGTGGGGGTTATATTAGTCCGCCTTCAACAAAGTTGTTTTAGCCATCCTTATTGCAGTTTCTTATCCCTAGTTAGTCTAAATAAAATCATCCTGGATGTACTGGCCAGCTTCTGTGCTTTACTGTTCATGGGTTTGTTGCATCCATCCTAAGACTGTAAGCATTGCTCCTGTTAGCGTAAATGGGTTACTCTGGGGTTCCATGTAAAGCTTACAGGAGACCACACTCAGAGAGTGCAAAATATTTCCCTGAGAGGAGGCACTGCACATTCTTCAATCTGTACTGACTTACCCTCCTGGAGAACCTCCACAAGGTTCCAACTGCCCCACGTCTCTTGCTTAAAGCCTTAAGCCTGCTGCCCAGAAGAACGTGCCCTATCCAGAAGTCAGTGAGTGTAGTCCTTGTAAGGAGTACTCTCCCCTTCTTTCTCTCTTCCCCCTGCACCTTCCATTTTCTCTACTCCAGTTGCTCTCTCAATGTTTCTGTTAAACACAGTGGCGAGATGGGATGAGATATACCACCTCCTTACACAGGACTCGACACCAGAAAGAGCTATAGGCATGATATCACGGACTGCTGCTTTGGCTCTAGGAAGGAGGGCACAGGCCAGGGCTGCTCATAATATATATTTGAAAAATACACATCAATGCAAAGTGATGGCAGTGCAGAGCCAAGTATCTGAAAACTAGGATGAAACAGAGAGTGTTCTATGTAATGCAAAGCACCTGAGAGGTATATGTACACAAAGATTTGTTCAGTTCTGCTTAAATTCAGCCTTCTTGGACAGTTGGATTTGCTTTGACATTTTCCTGCCAAAATTTTGTTGCTATACCTCAGCACCTGGCCCTTCTTCAAAGAGAATACATGTGCCTCTCCTGTCCTCTCCTAAACCAGGCCAGAATACAAGTTCAACAGAGGTTAAAGGGGCTTTCTTTAATGATAAACTAACATTTCTTTCTTCTTTCATTTGTTTCTAATACCTCTTTAAAGGCTCTGAAAATAAAGCCTTGTTGTCTCCCTAAGAATCTCGTCCTCTGCCATAGTGCTGTTCACATATAGCTTTTTTCCTTCCTTGTTTCTGGTGGAGTTTGAAACAAACATTACTTTTTATTTACTTCCTTCTTTGAGTAATAGCTGCATCCATGACATCAACCTCTACAAACACATTTGCTAATTAACTGTTACTGCACAGCCAGCAGAAGGAGTCCAAGAGCACAAAACATTACTCTCAAGTCTATCTTACATAAACAGTGGTTTAAAAAAAAACAGTGCTAGATTGATTTCCAAAATTTTACACCTAAACATTTAAAATATAGCTATTACCCAGCAATTTTAAAGGATTGTCAAAGAAAAATAACAATGTTTGTCCCTTTATCCCTCATCTATGATCACTGAAAGGTATCTGTTTGCCCTTTGTCCCAATTGGCCAAAAAAATCCCAACCCTTTATTTATTTTACTTTAGATTGTCTTGTCTACCCCGGAAGACTCTATGGACCACAGGTGAACTAGAAAGTTTTCTATCTCTCAGAGATCACAAGGAAATGACCCTTGCGTGAGTGGGAAAGGATTTTTCTTCCGTCTGTTTAAAGCTCTTTGTATGTTTATTTTGTTTATGCCTAACAAACAATAAGACTAGGGAGAAAAGATCTCTTTGCTGAGGTTTCATCACCATCATTCCAATCCATATCTCTCATCCAATTAGCAAGGGGAAGTGAAGGCTGGACATTCCTGATATTTCAAAGGTAAAAGTCAAGTGGTAGGTAAAGGTGGAAGGGAGGTGACAGGGATAAAGAAGAACATCCCGAGCTTTTTCATATACATTGTAAAGTAGCAAAATAAAATTCCAGTCTAGGCTTTGACCTCATAAACACATTAATAACTCCACCTGTGAATGGTCCCATTGAATTCATGGGAAATTACTCACATTCATAACTGATTGCAGGATCAGGGCCCTATTTTTTCTTCTCTATGAAGTTAATCTTTAAGATGGATCAAAGTTTGAACTTAAATTACTTTTGAGTGTCCCTTTAGACTTAATTACAGATTGGAGAAGCCTAAACCATGCCACAAGGCATGATCACTTTTGTCCATGCTGTTTTCACACCTCTATAGTCAGGACATGTCATGCTTTGAGATTCTGCAGAGGTGAAAACATCTGCAGAGGTGGGTAAGGAGGAGCACAGAGATGGCTGCCTGCTGGAGCCATGCGGGGCATGGAGTGACCTTTAGCTGTCCAGCACTGAAGGAAGGAAATGGCTGAGGAGAATGAGAAAGATGTCAGTTCAGAGAGGAGTGGAAAACAAAACAAAAAAGTTCTAGAAAACAAAAGCCACCAGTTTCAGGTTGGTTGGGTTTTATGAAGCTAAACTGACAGGTTGAGTTGTAAAGGTCCACAGCCCTTTAGTTTTACTTGGAGTTTCAGCTGGGAGAAATCTCCACAAAATGACGAGTAAAACTTCTAGCAAAGTCTATGAAAGTCAAGGGCTACTTTAAGTTACACAAGCCAGGTATGGGCCCATTTACACCTTTTTAAAAGTTAAGAATTCCTATAACCACTGATATTGCCAAGCCATGGTCCTTTTAAAAAAAATGCCACACCCTTTCCCCACTTACATGCCTGATGTTCTGACAAATCTGTACAACACCAATTACACAGGTATGAAGTTGGTTAAAACTTCATCTTCCATTTATTTGCTGTGTAAGCCTCTTTAAGTCACTTTTGTTTTGGGTCAATCTGCTCTCCTGTGAGATATATACCTCTGTATATATTGTCCTCTTCCAACCCCCGAGCAGCTAATCAAATGTTGGGATCTGGGGATATTCCAGTTGGAAACACAAATTCTTATTAACAAGAAATCTACAAATTACTGCTTCTCCAAACACAAGGGGAACCAAGAACAAAAGGAGCAATTTCTTAGCTCTCACCCCCAACCGTCTTTAGCCAACCAACCCAAAAGTTCTCTCTCTAACTCTTCCCATGGTCACCCTGTGCTCAGAGGGTATTGGCTTTCTTGCTTTTTGCCTCTACCTCTCTCTGTTCTTATCTGTTCTCAGTTTCTGTGTGTTTTGCCCTCATGACACACATGCACACACACAGAGTCACAATATCCAGTAGAACCCTATGCACATGGTGCTAGTTTCAGAGCAGACTCTAGTAGGCTTTGTTTTAGGTGTAGGTCTCCCCAGAAATTTTTCTTACCACTTTCTTAAACGAAGGGCTCATCAGTTTGAATGAGATTTTCATGAACCTACAGAGACTTCATGGCAAGCCATCCTCTATCTTATGCCAGAAAAGTTTCAGCTCAGGTGCCTCATCCAATTACAACTGTGATGGTATTTCACAGAGCAAGAGCCTTTGAAAAAAGCTAGAATACAAATCAATGAAAAAACCAGTAGTGTTCTTTCTGTACTACAGATCTTTCCTGACCCTGTTTATTCTAAGGAAATATATCTTTCAAATTGTCCTGTACTGTGTAAAAACATAATTTTTGGAGGGGGGGCTTAATAATTCAAACAAATTGTTATTTTTTATATTTTATTCACATCATGTGTCTTTAGTTTACATGTACACATGTCACACTTTATTTCATTTTACTGCACCATCATAATCTAAGAACACATTTATCCTTTGTTTCTGTTTTCAAATCTCCATGGAATGTTTGATTAGGTAGGAGGGTTTGTTTTATGCATTACTTGTTCATCATTGCACAAGGGCACAAGCTAAACAAAGTTGGCATGCTTCATACTGATTGGTGGAAACACCGTAGTTAATACAAGGGAATGACTAATTTCCCACCATAGCTAATCAGCTGCACAATAGCTAACAATTTGTTTTAAATGATGCTATGTATCACTGAATGCAGTTATATATCAAAAATGCATTTTAAAGCAGCGTGTAGTGCACATGATATTTAGTATCTGTTACTGTTATTTCATATTAAAGTTTTTTTTAAAGTAATGAGAGTCTTGCATGTCAGTCTGTATGCATAATTGTCCAGAACGTTTTAAATGATCAAGTGAACAGCATAGTCTAAGAAAGCTCTGGCTGGTTTATAATAGAAGATAAGTCCATGTTGTTCCAAATTCATTTTAACAGTGCCAGGTATAAGAGAAAAGAAAGAAAATGAAGATGACAAAACAGCTGTTAGTGAACTGAAAAACTTAAATCAATTTAATAATTATTTATGTAGAAAACTACACTTCTATACCTAGGAAATATCAAGATAAATACATTATAAGATTATTTACCAGAAGTCTTCCATATTAATGCTTTCTCATTATTTCTTGATGAGCTGCACTTTATTATGACTTGCAAACCTGTTTTCCGGGAGTGACATATTTTTACAAGTTCAGAATGTTACCTCTGGGATAGAAAACAAAGTTGGGTTCAGTAGGAGTTAACATTAACAATTCAAGAGCTTGAAGAAGAAATTAGAAACATGAGTCCTTGATAATGATGATATAATCAAAGTGGCAAATAAGCGTACTCTCAAATGTCATATAAAATGGAGAACTATATTCTACTAAAATGGTCTCTTATATTTCAAGTGTATGGTCCAGATTCTCAGGAACTTGCTCCTAACCTAAGGAAGCTGAATTTGAAAATTAATAAAATAATCTTATTACTGCATATCTGTAAACTTAGTTCAAGCTAATACCAGGTGTTCTTTAGCCATTGACCCCACTGCGGCCAGAATTTCATCCTTGGGTATGTCTACAGTGCAGTAAGAAACCAACAGCAGCGAGTCTCGGCGCCCAGGTCAACTGCCTCAGATTCGAAGGGGTCACGCTGTGGGGCTAAAAGTAGCAGTGCAGACGTTCAGGCTCGGGCTGGACCTCAGGCTCTGAGACTCTCCCCCCTCACGGGGTTTCAGAGTCTGGGCTTCAGCCTGAGCCCAAACACCTATACAGCTATTTCAAGCCCCATGAGTCCAAGTTGGTTGACTTGGACTCAGACTCACTGCCACAGGTCTTTACTGGCAGTATAGACATACCCCTTGAGTCTATTCCAAAGTCAATGGGAATCATTCCACTGAATTCTAGAAGTTTGGGATTAGGCCTTTTGAAGGAAAGGCCTGGGCTGAAAACAAAATGGTGCCATAGAATAGAATGACTGGTATGAAATATAATTTTCAATACTATAATATGCAAAATTATTTTAAAAAATTGATTGGTCATGTGTAAACAGTTCAAAGAAAAATACACGGTATTAATATTATTGAGGAACTAGTGAAATTAGGGTGTTTCATTTTTTAAAATATAGAATGTATTTTCATATTCTTACTTAAGAAAGGAAAATACTTTGTAAAAGAAAAGTGGAAATTAAAATATTATAATATTCCTTATATCCTTAGCATACATAAGTAAATACAGCAATAAAAGTTTTAATGAGTTAAAATGAAAAGCCAGTGTCTGAATTAGCCAAGTAAATTGGCTAAGAGTGATTTATTGTACATATTTACTTACCCCTTTAACTTGTCTTAATGTCTAAATTTAAACTATGCAGATTAGTTTTGATTGGACACATAGGTCACATGGTGCAGTAAGACAAGTTCCCTGAGTGGAAGAGAATAATTCTCAGAATTGGCTCCCAATGCAGGAAATAGCACTTACAAATTTAAAATTAATTTTTCCATTAATAGTTTATGATATTCTTTTAAAGAACACAAATTCTGCAAGGCAAAGAAATCTCATTTGCTTGAAAGTTTATGGAAAGTGAACACATGAGGCACCAGCACAGTCAAAGTAAAATTTGTTTAAAAATTCAATCATATTCATAGAACATTTGTTTTCAGTAATCACCCAGAGCACTAGAAAATACTCATGATAGATATGTGTGAAGAATATCCAACCCCAGACAATATCCAGAATCTCCAATCCAGAAATGTGCTGAATTCTGTCCTCAGCTAAATAATTGTATATCTCCAAGATGCATAGTATCTGAGGGGTTGGACTGTTGATCTGCTATGCTCTAAAAAGAGATTGTGCACCTTGCAGGAGGTGCTCAGCATGTTATAGGATCAGGCTTTTAGAGAGCCTAAGTTACTGCCAAACCTTGATTGGAATAACTATTACGTAAAAGCTAACATAGATGTATAGCCCACAGGGAGTTGTCTGACTGTATGAGTTTTTACACATCTTTCATCTAAATCAAAGATCCAAATGCTAAATCTAGCACTCAGGGACATCGAGGGAATTTGTGACACTCCTTGGAGGACTTCAGTGTCCATAAACTAATGAATGAATTAAACTGATCCTGCTATGTAGTTCCTCATCTGTGACAAGTAAAATATTATCAATGTTGCATCTAACTGTTTCACAGCATCATGGGTGAGAAAACAGAAAACAATGGAAATTGCTTACACAAAAACACTGTTTCACCTATTTGTTAGGCCATTTTAGATTTTGGGTTATGGACATATTATTAAACAGATATTACATTCTGAGCACCATAATCTGTGCTGATTTAGAAGTTCAGATCTTCCAGCTTCTACTAAATACTGTTTTTCTGTTATAGGGTGTGATTCAAAGCCTAGTGAAGTCAACTGAAAGACTCCCACTGGCTTTCATGAGTTATGGATCAGGCCCAAAAAGAAAAAAGCACAGTCGTAGAGCAGAGCTGCTCTGAGTTTCTTCCAGTGAAGGGAAAAAAATGTAAAGCTCATTCTGAACAGAACAACCATTAAAAGGCACATGGCAAACACAAACATGGGAAAGGAGAAAACTATATATGTAGATACTTAGCTAAAAATTGACCATCCTTGGCAGTAGCATAGAACTGCAGAACATTAATAAGTGAACATTACGAGGTTCAGTTCAGCTAAGCACCAGAAAATGCTTATCTAACTCTTCCAAGAAGCATTCCTCTATAGTTTTCTCTTCCTGCACCCTATCTTTGTTGCCAGGTGTCAACCCTCCATTCTCTTCAAAGCAAGCTTAGCAGCCCTCCACCACCATCTGAAGTAACCTTTGTGGCAAGTCACTAGATGGATCCTTCCTCCCTCTCTCCTGCCTGTCTTTTTGGAGGCAATTCTCCACTCATGCCCTCATCAGCAAGCTCCAATCCTGCCCCCACCCCCCCAGCAGTATCTGGCAGTGACAGTAGTAGGTTTGCTACTTCCCATTTTGATTTTGGCAACCTTTTCCACTAGTGATGTCCCAGAATGCACAGCATGCCTGAGAGATGCAAACATGTTTAAGATTTAGGGTTTCCAGGTGCATTACTGGCATATGCTCTGAGGTGTCTGCTATCCTGCCAGCACAAGGCATTGGGGAGGACATGATGAGTAAGAAAGAGGTATTAATTATACCAGTCCCAAACCTTAAAAAGTACATAGGTTCAGTTTGGATCAAAAGATGGATGAAAGTTCAGATTGGCTGTTATTTTAGCAGAACCTGTTCCTAAGCTAGTTGGGCACACAGAAATCTGCAAATATTAAGGCCAAGACTTGGGAACATTTCTGCTGTTCTTTCAACATGCAGAGAACTGCCAAAATACCTCTCACATACTTCCCACACCACCGCCCTTTTCAATAGGACTGAATTAGAATCAGAAAGCTGCTAATATCTTGCTGATGAACAGTGGTAATTGTCAAGATATGCAGTTTCCAAAGTGTGAATTTGAAATTCCTTTGTTATTCTCCACTCAGTATTTTTCCTGCCCAACATATGTTTTTGTACCGTGGTTCTTTTGACTAGAGCACAACATAGCTCAGACAGAGATCCTTCATTAAATGGAGAAAAAGATGTCTTCTAACAACTTGATTGCACAGGGAAGATGTTGGATTGCCAGGGCTAGAAACTGAAGTTCTCTCTTGTACACAGCAGAGGTAGTGGCAGAGCAATCTTTCTCAGGCTGCCACATGCCTCAACTATGACTAGGAGGGAGCACTTCAGCTGCCTGGCTCCATGTCAGTTCAATCACTGGGCTCTCTGCAGAGGCATTCAAACAAGGGTGTTACCTAGACCTAATTATCATGGCGTTGTTTGTGATGCATTTGGTTCACTAGGCAATAGGTTTGGAACCATCAGCCCCTTGACAAAGGCCAAAATATAGCAATCAGACAACAGGACAAAGTCCTGAAGAGCTTGTGATGATATTCATAACATAAGAATCTCTCTCGCAGGTAAAATTCCTCTTTTCAACTTTTCCTGTTAACCATTTATGAGCACTTTTGAAAAGAATTCCTGTTATTTGGGGAATCTGCAAGTTATTTGGTTTAATCTAATGCTTTGCATCCTCAAAGCCTGAACACTGCACCAATTAGATGTGAGCTATTCAATATTCTTAAACACCCAAGTGTAAATCTACTGTCTAAAATATCCTACCTATGCCATACGTTGTCCCAGGAACCAATCTCGGGTGACCAGACAGCAAATGTGAAAAATCAGGATGGCGGTGGAGGGTAATAGAAGCCTATATAAGAAAAAGACCCCAAAATCGGGACTGTCCCTATAAAATCGGGACATCTGGTCACCCTAAACCAATCCATGCAACAAACCTCGATGCCAACAACAGCAACACCATCACAGGACCTAACCAAATCAGCCACAACATCACCGGTTCATTCTCCTGGACATCCACCAATGTAATATACGCCATCATGTGCCAGCAATGCCCCTCTGCTATGTACATTGGCCAAACTGGACAGTCCCTACGTAAAAGGATAAATGGACACAAGTCAGATATTAGTAATGGCAATATACAAAAACCTGTTGGAGAACACTTCAACCTCCCTGGCCACACAATAGCAGATTTAAAGGTAGCCATCCTTCAGAAAAAAAACTTCAGGACCAGACTTTGAAGAGAAATTGCTGAGCTTCAGTTAATTTGCAAATATGACACCATCAGCTCAGGATTAAACAAAGACTGTGAATGGCTAGCCAACTACAAAAGCAGTTTCTCCTCCCTTGGTGTTCACACCTCAACTGCTAGAAGAGGGCCTCATCCTCCCTGATTAAACTAACCTCATTATCTCTAGACTGGTTCTTGCCTGCATATTTATACCTGCCTCTGGAAATTTCCACTACATGCATCTGACGAAGTGAATATTCACCCACAAAAGCTTATGCTCCAGTACATCTGTTAGTCTATAACGGTGCCACTTTGTCGCTTTTTACAGATCCAGACTAACACGGCTCCCCCTCTGATAGTTGTCCCAAGACTTTCTTCTCCCTGTCCAATGGATGATGACAGCCACAGTGACATTTTGGTATCTATTTGCTACATAATTATTAGTAGACACAGACTGCATGAAAAATATCTGTTAATGGGTCAATATCAAAATGTTAATACATATGAAGTAGCATTTGAAATACAGCAGGGACATGTGCATTTAATATTACAAACAACTAATCTTCAAGATGCAAAAGAGTTAAAGCAAAATTTGTACATTGGAGTTCATGAAATCTAGGACATGTTGGCCATACAAATTAAGAGTGAGATTTCTCCTGTCAATGTGTGCACGCAGTTTCCATTAATGTTGATGGGAGTTGCACACATATATTGGTGGGAGGAATAATCCTTAAGGATCTGAGGTTAAACCTTTTATATGTTATGATACTAGACAAATATGATGAGTCACATAATGTTAATTTCACTATCATAATTTTTTCAAAGCAATGAATGGACTTTATTTGTTTACAGATCTGAGCTATAGGAAATAATAATAGGCCATAGGGAAAAGACAAGACCTAAGTGGGAAAAAGACAGCCTTCAAAACTTCATGTATCACAAATCTGTTAGCTATATATAAGAGACAACCTAAGGGTATAAAGTTTAAGAAGCATAGAATCAATAAAAAGTCATTAAAAATAAATGTATGAACTGGTTTGCATGCCCTCAGCCACCACTCCTAGGCACTAATGCTCTAATAATTCTAAATTGATATGCACAGAATATGCCAATTTAAATTTATTGTAGTACTTCAAATTTTAAAGTGCTTAAATTTGGAAAAGATTAGCTTTATAGGGCCAAAGCCATGTAGAAAGATCAGAAATGTTTAGAATGCCTTACGTTTTCAGTAATTTGGGAGAGATTAAAGGGCCAGATTTATGAAATTAAGAATGATTTAAAAAAATCATTGAAACACTTTAAATTGATAGAAATGCTCGAATCACAAATATTACTGGGATTTAGGATGTATACAATAAAAGAGATCTATTCTGACATCAATGCACAAATGAAACCTCCGACAGCATTAAGCAGAGTTATATATATACACCAAAGAGAAAAGCAACTAATTGAACTGTGTACACAATATGCAATGATTTAAAGTACAGAAGTAAAATCTCTATTATCATGTATCCCTCAGCCTTTCAATTTGAATTTAATTCAAATTAAAACTAATTTAAAAATGTAAAGTGATTTTAAATTGGCTCGCTCTGCTTGCTTTGAACTCTTATTTCAGCTTCTTAATTTTTTTGTTTTCTTTGCTCCTATCTTGTAAAAGATTCAAATGTAAGGTTACAGCAACCCACATGAAGAGCCAACCTGGTCACTTTACTCACAAATACTCAAAGTGGATGGGGTAATTTCCATGAGGATTTGGCACCATGGGTATAATCCAGCCCCATTGAAGTTAGTGGGAGTTTCACCATTGCTTCAAACTCCCATTGATTTCAATGGGGCCAGGATTTTATCCCTTGATTTTAGGACTCTTACTTTACCTTTGTAAACACTAATGCAGTTGCAGGATCCTCATTCCAGACAGATTCTCTTTGTGTAGGCCACTTTTGTTACTATAACATTGCATCTCCACATCTGTTTTTACTCTAACATTCATACCTTAAATATAAAGTTATAAAGGAAAAGTTATGTTAACAGCTAAGGCACAAGATAAAAGCTAGGAGCAGACAAGGCATTAAAGGAGAGGTAAAGCTAAACGAATAAACCATTTTTAGAGCTATTAACAATTTAAAAACATCTTTGTGTATGTCATGGAGCTTGGCTTTTTATATACATTTTGCACACGTTTTACTCATTCTAGCTGTTACCATTAGCAAGGCAATGTAGTTTTGATTTAACATAATTGTTAAAGCATTGATGCTATAGACCAAACTTGCTAACATTATCTTTAAAATAATGAGCAATGTAATAGAGAGCAACATTTCATAACTTCAACTCGAAAACTACAGTGTTATGAGGGTTCTCAAAAATAAAAGCCATTTAATAAACATAAGATTTACAAATTTAAATTCACCTCTCAATTCAGTGTTTGTTGGGGTTTTTTCCCATTTAAAATTTTCCCCATGTTCCCAGTAGCTGCCATGATTCAGATTTTGGCTCCACATCTGACACAATTTCTAGGCTGTGTGAAAGGATGTTCTATGCTGTACTGACGGAAACTTTTTCTTGCAGGTACTCAACAACACAGCCCCTTATGTCCATTCCTGGATTCAGTACAATGCGCTGCACCCCTGAATGGCCAAGACAGAACAGGGGAATCTTCTGTGTGTTTCAAAAATTTTGGCAGGAGCAAGCGCTCAAAATCTATTGCAGGGAATTTCGTTTTTAGTTTATCTTCTTTCACTGGGCTTTTACTTACAGCTGCTTCTTTGCTATTCTTGTTCTATGTATTTTCTTGCATTTGCTAAATCTTAGATAAGGAAAAAAGTGGGTGGGGGGGAATTTCATCCAGTGAGACACTTTATCAAGAAAATTCCACAAGAAATTGGTTGTTACCTGCAGATAACAACTGGTTTGTTAGTTAATGGCTAGAGGCAACGCCAAGGCCAGTTAATGCTCCAGCTGTCCAGTCATTAACTGCAGTAAAGACTGATTTTGAGGAGGTTATTGCCGCGATAAAATATCCTCAAAAGATTATAACAGCAATAGTGTACAGGAAAAAAAAGTATTAGTGGCTATAGTGTGACTGAATGGCTGCATTTGAAAAATTGGTCATTCCCTGGCGGTTCATAACCGATTTTCCACTAGTCAAAAAGCAAGTTGTGCTCTGTTAGGTTTATTGTACAAGGCAATAAAAATATTGGCCAGGTTAAATTGTCAGCGTGTTATGACATTAACCATTCTTTTACTGTGCTTAATTTAAGTGTTACTATGATTCATTATGGAAAGAAAAAACTGTCCTTTGCAAGTAAACAGGCATTTCGGCATGGAGAACAGATAGCAATAATAAAAAAACTGAATGCAAAATGAAATTTCACTTCATGCATTTGTTACTCCTCCCCCACCTAAAACATTACCAATTATTTTTTTTAGAAGTACCACAGAATTCTTGAGTATTTCATTTTCAAGGTTGTCTTCCAAAATATGGATTACTGATATGGTGCCCTGGCAGTTAAGGGTTTCTCAATATTTCCATTTTAAAACCCTTTATGGGCCATTTAAAGTTGTTTTGTGCTTAAATTGGCATGCAGATGCCCAGACAATCATGTGAACTTGGCCCTTTTGCATTTCCATCTTCAAATAGTACAATGTGCATTTCTGAGCCATATAAATTGTTAGCCCATGACACAGCCTACTCTGAGCTTTAGAATTGCCCACACAAAAATGCACACACTTAACTTGCACACATAATTATATAAATCTTGACCTGTTTCTATTAAATTATTACAAAGATATGCAAAGTTCTACAGATTTCTATGTTAATTTGCATACTTTTATCATAAAGGCCATATGCTATCATAGTAATCTTTATAAATATTGACAAAATACACCATAACTACTCCAAAAAAGCCATTAAGGTGTATTGTATAAATGCATAATATGAATTTTAGGCAAGCTCTGTAATGCATAATTCAAATTATTTTTTACTATTCACTCACACCTATAAAACAGAACTAGAGCCATTGCATTTCACATGGCTAAAGCTAAGCCTGAGACATTCAAAGGAGCCTATGGCAGATAAGGTATCCACCTTATCTGCCATAGGCTCCTTTGAAATTCAATGGGAGCCGGGGACTTAATTCACTGAAGTTCTTTTGAAAACCTCAACCTATATTTCTAAAAGATCCAATAAAGGAATATCACCATGATCCATTTATCCAGGATGCAATCTTAGCCCTACTGAAGTCAATGGCAAAATTTGTATTAACTTCAATGATGCCAAGCTTTTACCTCATGATTAACTTTACCCATAGTGCCAAAGGGCCTCACTATCATCAGATCAAGTTATGCTTTCGCTACCTGGGATTCTACAGGCATGAATGGTGCAATGTGTCTAGGTTTTGTAGGATATTAAAAAAATATTAACCTCTGTGGGAAAGAGTGGACTGTGACTTCTTTGTGTACAGAATGGGTAACATCATATATGTGGGAGACTCAAACCAACCTCCTTTGTAAAGTTTGGACGTACACACATCTGGGCATGAACCTTAGTGCACTAACAGTTGTACAGGCAAAGTATTAGCATCTTTCAGTAATATGTACAGGTATTAGCTCAACAAAACGGCTATGTAGATATGCACAGGCACTATTGGAGGCTGGGTTTTGAATAGTAAGCACTCAGAGTTAATAGGTACTGAGCAACAGATACCCTGTATAACACTGAAAATGTAGCCCTAATTGTGCACATATATGTGTTGACATGATGTACACCATGACTGACTGGTATGATGGTATACCACAATAATGACAACAGTTAGCACTTACATACATATAGAATTTACACACGAGGCTCTCAAAGTATTTTAGAAATATTAATTAAGATCTAACAGTCCTGACAGGCAGGTCCTATTACTTTCACATTAATAATGGGCAAACTAAAGGACCAAGAGGTTAAGTGGCTTGCCGGATACCATAGAACCAGTCAAAGAAAAAGCCAGGAACAGACCCTATAAGTCCTGACTCAATCTTCTGATCTAATCACTGACGACATTCCCTATCATGACACAGCTATGCGGCCAATTCAGGTGTATCCTTAAGGTGGATGAATTAATAGGTTTTCCATCTCTAACATCTATATCTCTATTATAACTGGAATCTTTTTTTCCTCAAGCTCTTGTTCTGACAGTAGCTCCGTCTGTCCCCCATGGGGAAGTGACCCAACCCATCTGTGTCTCAGTCCCCCCCCCTCCCAGTAAAATGGGGATACTGATATTTCTTCACCTGCTTCATCTCAGACTGACTGAGGTCCCAGAAATGAATGCACATGCACAGAGGCAGGCTACGGGCATGAACTAACCATTTAATGTAATCCTGTTGAAAGAGGATTATATTAATAGGAATTAGGAACCTTTTAGCTTGTGCCTGCAGCATCCACATGGGGGAGTTACAACGCAGCACTTTTTGATGCGCACTGCTATTCACAACCCCATAGTCCAATCTGTGGGGCAGTGTAGGCAAGCCCTGAGTGCCTAGTCCCAGCATAAAAAAAAAAAAAAAATCAGCATAATCAGTGGAGGTGTAAAATAAGGAAGAGATGACTCAGGGAAGGGACTGCCAAGAAAACTGCGCAGAGTGCAGCCCATCTTAGTGCTTGCCTTGTAGCCAAATGGGATATGTGTGCACCTGGCGCAAGCCCTCAGAACCAAGTACATCATCATGAGTCCTGACTTGCTGAACTGGAGGAGCAGAAAAAGAGGGAGAGAATTAGCTACAGAGCTAGTTTTTAGGGACATTGGACAGGCAGATGATTTAGGAGCCTGGGGAGGGCTTTGAGCAGCTCAGCGGTTGATGAAAGGGAAAAGTCAGAGAGAAGTAGCTGAGGGGAGTGGGAGGAGGGAGTGCTCCGGGCAATGGGAGACGGGAGATTGGGAGAAGGGGAATGAGCTCCAAAAAACAAAAACAAACAAAAAAAAACCCCTGCAGTGTTCTTGAGCTGCACAGAGGGCTGTAGTTGCCTGAGGGATCATGATTGGGAGGTGGTAAGGTTAACAAGCTTCCCTCTCTCATGAGGTGGCCCACACTGCAATAAAAAGCACCTTTGTGTGAGAGAAAACTTGCTAGTTCTTTACTACCTACTCTAATTCTGCAGCTGCACTGTCTGAATTACACTGGGGCCTCAACACTTCTCCTGAAGCACCTCCATGTTTGTTCGGTACACACTGAATGATCCTAGTGCTGGTGGCAGCATTCAGTGCTCCCTTGCAATAGTAGCTTTGCTTTAATGGTAGAAGGGGACATATTCACTGTGCCATACAAAGCTCTAGAGCGTCTTCCATGTCCCACTCCCAAACGTGTGCGCACTAGCACCAGCGGCTTTTTGAGCATCAGATGTATCAGCATGGGGCAGCACAACCCCACATATCCCCATGAATCAAGTCATTCCTGTGCACTGCCAAATAATAAAGCCTGGCTCTTTGTCAAAATACTTTGTGAAATCTATATTGGACATAAAGTCTTGCTGTTCTTTTATTCTGTCAAAAGAAAGTAATAATCAGGCTCATATTCAAAATCACCTTGAGCCAAACCCCCCACAGTCAGGCAAGTGCATCATCATGGATTTTGGATTGATGAACTACGGAATTTTTTTTCTGCCAAAGCAACATGGGTTCCCAACAGCAGGAAGGAGGATAGAGTGAGACTGAAATGAAAGGCAGCGCAACTACATCACTGCAAGGGCTGCCAACACAGAAAAAGGGCACCCTCTGGAGGGGCAAAGACACAGATGTACAGGAAGGGCAGGGAAAGACATTATGAGAAAGAGAGGAGAGGAGGTGGCTGCTGGAGGAGTGCATTCACAGTGAACGTTTTTCCAGCGTTGTGGAGGGAAAATGGCGGAAGGGACTACAAAGTGAATGGGAAGTTTTACTGTGCTCACTCTGGTGGGAGCAGTGACTTTAATGAGTAGCTAAACTGGTCCAGAAACTGTTAAAATGATATATTATGTAACCAGTCTCTAAACAGAATCTATTGAATAAAGTTTATTTACGTGACTAACTGCAGTGCATCCTCTTCTTCACGGAAATATTTAGGACATCTATGTATGCAGGTATCTTTTTTGGCAAATATATTGATTCTCCCCTATGTGCTTGTCTAGTTATGGAATTTTTTGCACTCCTTTAAGATGAGCCCATTCCCCTGTTATGGCTTTCTCACTCACGCTCCCATTAATCTGACTTCCTTTCCATCCCTCTACACAAATAAGGTGTCACTGTATAATTCCATGGTAGATTTTTTTTCTTCTAGGATTTATATGAATCATTGTCATCCTTCTATGTGCACCAAGGTGGCAGGAGGTTATCTAGGAGGGTGGTCTAAGGTTTGGGGCAAACCCACCCTAATGAATCTAAGTCTTAGGTACTTTCATTCTGTGTACTTTTCACCATTTACCAAGGGCCCTGCTACAACTTTCACTGAAATCCATGGGAGCCTTTCCATTGGCTGTAAGAGGAGTTGGGTCAGGATCTGAAAGGGCAGCAAACCTCACTTCTAAATAGGGGACTGTATGGGGCTAGATGTGTGAGTGGAGGGTGTATGTGTGAAGCCCTTAGCTATGGGCTGCTCAGGTCCAAAAGTTGGTTTTGTTGCTTATGTCAACAGTACAATTTACACAAAGAAACAAAAAGGAAAATAATGTAGCTATTGGTTTAAAATGAAAGCGATACATATATGTTTTTTTCCCAATTCAGTTCAAATATTTGGGGAGGTGGAGGAAGATGTATACATACATGAACAGTTCCCTTAGGTGCTTTGATTTGCATAAATTGCTTTTATTCTCCAGATCACTGTAGGTTTAAACTGATTTTTGGAAACCTCCTAGGGGTCATATTTTCCTAGCTAACAAGTGACCAGCAACAAGTTTATGGCTTTTATCAGTCAAGCTCAGAGAAGGCTTTTTCATTAGAGGGTATATCTGTGGAAAGAATTGTCTGCATCTGTAGTACAATCTTAAGGGAAAGCATACATATGTGTAACAGGGATTATCCTATAAGGCACAGAAATGGTGTTGTAGAGAAATGCAAGAGAGATGCAGAAAGAGTTTACATGCATTCTTTGAACCATTTCCAACCCTATTTAAAGAAGTAGCAAGAAGGCTCAAAAAGAGTATTTCCATACCACATTGTGTTATTTGCATGCACATGTGGTTGCATAAGGAGAACAAGAGTGGAATCTGGATCTTGGAAATGGCCAACCCCTAACCTTTCGCACAGAAAATTCTTTAATTATATTAAGGAAGAGTCTTGTGGCTCTCCACTACCTTATATTTTAATATGCTTACACACAGTATATCATTCTGCACCATAGCTCAATTTTGTCATTGTATTTTCTAAAACACTATATTATATCTTCATGCATTTTTCAAAAATATGTTGCATTGCAATACTGTACTTGAAAATGTACTTTTATGCAATAGTTTAGTACAATTTACTTTTAGCACATACCATTCACCCAATATATATCATTTGTGGGGAAACAGAGGTGAAGGTTTAAAGTAATTATCTTAATTTACAAAAATAACGAGGAGTCCCTTGACACTATAAAGACTAAAGATTTATTTGGGCATAAGCTTTTGTGGGTAAAAAAAAACACTTCTTCAGATGCAACATTGATGCATCTGAAGAAGTGGGGGGTTTACCCACGAAAGCTTATGCCCAAATAAATCTGTTAGTCTTTAAGGTGCCACCAGACTCCTCATTGTTTTTGTGGATACAGACTAACACGGCTACCCCTCTCATATTTTAATTTAAAAACATCCAATTTAAGACTTAATTAAATATTTTTAGCCAGATTTCTTTTTGGGTCATTAGTATTTGCTGGACCTGAGGGGACAAAAATCTCTTCTGTATTTAGCACCAACTCCTTCTTTTTGGTTCTCTTTCACACATAATATAATAATAATATATGGAGATATACCTATCTCATAAAGCTGGAAGGGACCCCGAAAGGTCATCGAGTCCAGCCCCCTGCCTTCACTAGCAGGACCAAGTACTGATTTTTTGCCCCAGATCCCTAAGTGGCCCCCTCAAAGTTTGAACTCACAACCCTGGGTTTAGCAGGGCAATGCTCAAACCATCCTGCATTTAAATAATTTATAGATATTATAAATACCAAACTAATGGAACTTTTAGGATTAACTTATCAAAATGACCTTAGATTTTGAACAGCCATGGTGTAGAAATGGCACAAATAAATGTGAGGTCATAAGGATCATTCTCAGTGATTCATTTTCAAGTCTACAGGTTTTTTTAATATTTGACAAATTCAATATGTTTTGTAGAGTCATTACATTTTGTACAGTTCTGAAATAATACACATTTTGCAACTGAATTTGTTAAAATGATAATAAATGAGGAGGCTGTCACCTGACAGAGTTAAAAACTAGCTGTTTTTTCCCTTATCCGCTTTGCTGTAAGGTAAATTCATTCTATTTTATATTTAGATTAATTTGTATTTCTTTCATAATAGGAAGTGTACAACATTATAGACTTAATAACAAAAGGGGGGAAGAGAAAGGGGGAGGGGACAAGGTATGAAGTGATCAATTACGTATTTTTTTTTTCAAAAATCAGATAGGCCCATATTTTAGTTTGGAGAGCATATGCTGCTCTTGATGTGGATCCAAAAATGAGCCACTGCATTGAACAAAATAAAGCCAGCTCTGTAATTATTAGCAGAGATATACTCCTGGAGGCCATTTCCTGTAGAAAATACCACTTTTATTTTCTTTCCTGTATCCTAATAGAATCCCCTTAGAAAAAGAAGGAAAGGAATAGGCAAAAGTTTGTATTTAAGTAATAAGCCATGACAGACGCTGCATTTTTTGCCAATAACTGCACACCTTGGAAAGTAGGGGAGGGCATGTGATCTTGTAGACTTACTGAAGAGCTCCTATCATCACAGTGAATGAGTTCATCTGTTTCAAAGACAGAGAGAAAAGGAGAGCAATTGCTGGTGGACGCAATCCACCAGCATTTTGATCTGAATCACAACAAAGCAGTGAGAAGTCAGTCTGAAACATCATGTATGGCATCAGAAATGGTAAAGACTATAAGCATACTGTAGTAAGATTTCATCTCCCATGCTTGGCTCAGAAATCAGCCTGCTTCTATCAACAGCAGGCCGAAAGACATTACACCCATTTGGAACGAATAAGGTGTACTATGCATAGTCAGCAATAAGGCTTGCATTTCTTCCATACAGGGCCAAGGAAATGATAGTTCATTGGCCAAGTGGATCAATTTAGGTTTGTGAATTGTTGGAGTATTCATCTACAGAGAATTTTGCATCAGGGCCAGACAGGAAAAAAAGTTCTTTTGCACCCTGGAAGAATATGGGAGGAGGAGGAAAATCAGTTGGTAAATCAGTTGGTACTTGCAGGATAGCAAAGAAGTGGCAAAATTGCCATTTGGCACATTCTTTCAGAAAAGGGAGCAAGAAAAATTACTGTTAATTAGAATAAGAAAGGAGACGTTTATTTTGGTAACCAATGGACAGACACTGTGGCCAAATTCTGTTTTTAAGATTGGAAATATTGGGTTTGTGTCAGTATGTGGCAGGCCATTTTCCAGCCCTGCACTCATTACACAGTTTGTTATTTTCTTTTTACAAATCCATACGAATGGGAATACAGAAGCATGTACACAGATATTGTAAGAGTGTTTTTATGCATATTGTCAGAGACTATTTAAATGCAGCACAAAAAAATTCAGTTTTCCCTGCTAGTACTTTTATCTTCTCTTCTACCATTTGCCTCTTCTGCTGTTCAAGGCCTTGCTTGGGCAGAGGCAAAAAATTAAAACTTTTCACAACCTTGAGCCAGATTGTACTCTGTTAATCCCTTATAGGTGTGCAGAACCTCCATGAGCTTGTATTTACAGAGTTCCTCTAGGTCAGGTGTGTGGGGCTGGGGCAGCAGGGGGGTGTGGCGAGGAGCCCAGGGCTGGGATGGGGGGCAGCCAAAAATTTTTGTGCTTGGGGTGGCAAAAAACCTAGAGCCGGCCCTGATCCCAGTCCCCTCTAATGCCTGGCAAAACATCATCTGAATTTGGGAATCAGATTAGTCAGTTATATCCACTCCATACACATAATAGGGTCACTGTCAAGGAAGATGGGGAAAGTGTCCCCCTTTCTAGGTGCTTTTGCTTCAGACACTTTGGCTGCAGATTCAGCAAAAAAAACCACACACACCCCTTTACGTTTCCAGTGCTCTTAACAACCAGAAGGGTCATAAACATTTGTATTTTATATGATGGCTTAGATACTATAAAGAAATCAGCAAGAATCATGCTAAGACCAGGATTATATTTCTGTGAATCTGGAGGAAAAAATTGTCCCTACTGAAGGGCTGTGCAGGAAAGTAAAGTAAAGTAAATAAATAGCACTTTTGCGACTCTCAAATTGCTCCAGCTACTGGGGAAACGATTAGCTACTAAAAATTAAGGATGTTAAAATTTAGCTTCAATCACTTTTCTCTCTATTTTTATTTTTTAGCTATTATTTACTATTGTATTGCAGTTGTGTCCAAAAGCCCCAATAGGCTGAGGGGCATCATGGTACAAATACATACAAAGACATGGCCCTGCCCCAGAGATCTTTTTATCAGCCCCTAATTAACCTCTTTCTGATCCTTCAAACCAGAGTAATCGGAGGGTCTCTACAATGAATCTAAATCCACTCAGCTGGGGAGAAGGTCTAAGGAAAAATTCAGAAATATGACTAGTAGGAAATATGAATACTGCATCAGACGGTTCTCCAATAAACCAGACTAATCTGCTGCATTACTCTACCTCTCTCCACAACTAACTCTCATTTGATAGTGTCTGCTGTTTACAAGGGCTTTCACTTGTTCTCAGTATTATCTAGATTGCAATATCACATGAATTAGAGACTTCTAGAAAACTCTCACACGTTTCACTATTAATCGATTGGTGACTGGCAGTTGGGCTGTTGTACAAGAAGGAACATTCTAGAAAATCTAACTTCACTGTTAATAAAAAAAAAATGCCTTACAATGCTATTGTAAGTGTGCAAGAGAGATAATACATCTTCCCCATTGTAAATAGATAGTGAGCAAATATATACAGAAATAATAATTACCACTAGGATTTACAAAGGGGGTCTCAGGGAATTAAGCATACACTCCCATTGATTTTCAATGTAAACTGGGCACCTCACAACCGTCAGGCACTTTTGAGAAATCACACCCAAAAATCAGAATTCCAAAGTCATCTCTACACAAATAGCTTATCTCAATGCAGATTTTATTAATAGGAGCCCCTTAGGCAGCTAAACCCAAAAGGCAACCCCCACCTATCTCCAGCCTATGTTGTAATCTGAAGATTGCTTTTGTTTGAGTACAAAAGGCATGGGAACACTTTTTATGAGCACTCTCAGCTGTTTAACAGGGATAGAGCTGGCCGTGTGTATTGCAGGATGAGTACATTGGAAGCTTAGCGCAGGAGAAATAGAATGACAATGAGGGCATAGTAGGTAAGTGTATGAGCAGGTAAGAAGAGAGTGAGATGGTGTAATTAAAGGATGAAATGATGTAGTGGTGCCCAATGGGTAATAGATAATAGATGTAATTCAGGGTGATTCAGAAGATGGCATTGTACAATATAATTCACTGTGGAAGCTGCGAAACAAACCAAGTATAGAGAGGTGTCAGTTCTCTGCACTTAGTATAGAGAAGTCTTGGTATGCTTTGTGTACTGCCATCTCTGTAAAAAGGGACTGAGCTAACGAGAGAGATGATTAGTTTTCCAGGGGCAAAGGTTAAGGATGTTAGTGAGAGGGTTGATATGTTACAGTCAAGAGAACTGGGAATGAGTCCTATATTTGTGCATGTGGAAATTAAACGATAACAGAAAGGCAAAGATGTTTTACAGGAGGCTGGGGCTTGAGAGAAAGGGGAGAGAGAAAAAAAAAGTGTAGTTTTGGTACAGTTCTAGTTGTTAACAGAAGTGAGAAATTCCTAAGCAAATCTTGTGCATAGCAGGTGAATGAATGGCTAGTGAACTGGCACCATTCCACAAAATTAAGAGGTTTAGACAACTAAAGCTTCCCACTGGTAGTAACTAGGGTTACACTAGAGTTTAAGAAAGAAAGAAAGAAGAGAAATACAGGATAAGCAATCAGCATGTTACACTATTTCAAAGAGAATTTGATTTTATATAGCACCTTCTGTACTTCTGTCACTGGCAGGCCAAAGGCAACCATTATATGCTCACCAGTGTTATACATTATGATCTTGGACATCAAAAATGTTTGTTAGTGGGAGGTAATGTTGGCCAGAACACTGGAATATCCCCTTCCTTTTTTGAGAAGTGGTATGGGATTTTTTATTGTATCCAGCAGCTGCTCTTTCTGCCTGGGATAAGAATTTGCACTTGCTGCTCTCTACTTCTAAACTTGCACTGAATTTATTAGTACTTTGGAGGTCTGTAGAGAAGGTGCAGATGCAAACAACCTCCCTCTCCATTATGTAGACCAATCTTCTGTGAACGCTATTCTTCAAAGTTTGCTATGTTATCGTTTAATGTGGATAGCAGCTGTGTAGCAGCTGCCCAGGACCAGCACTCTGTTTTCTTTATAAAGTAGTGAGTTTTAGAACAGGACAGAGAAATAAGAAAAGAAAAATGGCTTCTATGTAAATGTTAAGTGCATAGGGACAGGATATGACTCAAATGTAGTTGCAGATTTGGAAAAAGTTAACAGTGTATCTGACATTGGAAACAAGAAAAATGACTCTGCATTTGAAAGACTTAATAAGTAGCTCTATGCTATCTTCATGGTTTAAATGCAATACATAAGAGGATCATAGTTTGGTCTGCCAGCTCATTTCTTCACTTCCAGGTCAGCAGGGACTAGGACAACTGCAGAGAAAACACATCCGCTCCTTCATTTCATTCTGTTGCAACAAAATGAGGTTCCAGAGAGAGAAAGAGAGAGAGAGAGAGAGAGAGAGAGAGAGGTCACTAGCCCTCATCTGCTAGAGTGAGTGCAGTGCTCTGGAACCATCAGAAAACAGAAGAACAGATATCTTCAAGGCTCAACGAAGAGGACAGAAGCCCTCACCCCTCCCCAAATATACAAATATATTATTGACAAAAGGGTTTGATAAATAGTGGGGAAAGAGGTAACAAAATTGGAGATAAGGATACTGAAGCTGCAGAGAGAAATGATATACTCATTTTGACTGACAAATCACTGGGTAAAAATGTAAGATAATAAAAGGTGGTAAAAGAGTCTTAACTCTTGAAGAGTCTTCAAGGCAGCTGGAAAAAATAAATTGTGGAAGGCTCTCAGAGATAAAAGAGGCTCAGAGGAAAGCCAAGACTTTCACCTATAGAGCAGCATAGAGCACACCTATAGAGCACACAAGATCTCGGGATAGACCCAATGAACATTGGATTCTAAGTGTTACCACTCCCAATCTTGGATCTGGATCCTAATTTCACAGTTGGCCCATAGCTTTATAATAGATTTAACCAAAATTATGAATCCGGACAACCTTGAACTTTCAGGAATGTATCGTGTTAGACTCTTGCTCAAGTAGTATGCTTTCTGCCAGGCTTTAGCAAACCTAAGGACAGTAACTATTCTTCTAGTATGGTAGTGCTTGGCTGCTCAGCAACAGAGATTTCGAATGAATACCGAAGGTGAAAGTCTGTTTTAAACTAGTCCTAGAGTTGGCTGGAAAATGGGGGGAAATGGTGTTTTCAAAAATTTCAATTTCATTCTTTGTCATTTCTTTGATTTTTGCAACCAGCTATAATCGTCACTGAAGTAACTGTGGAGAAAGGTCTAAT
>NC_088804.1:22615486-22740486 GCF_011386835.1 Chrysemys picta bellii | reverse complement strand
TTCCTCCCTCCCCCGCCCCTATTACGAGGACTTCGGCCAGATGTTCACCACTGCCATGAGCACAGAGCCAACAGGCCTGCATGAAATGCTTCTGAGCAGGGACGGTTTTAATCCTTAGACCTTAAGATGAGGAGATGTGGACGGCACCGGAGACCATGATGGGAGTGCAGGTCCAGAAAGGGACCACAGTGCTGGAAGCTCAGGACCAGCCCACATGGACAGATGGGCAGCTGTGGTGCTTCTTGGGTCCATTTCCCAAGAAGTTATTTGGGGACAGGCCTGGGGAATAGCCTGGAGAGGGAAAGGCACAGGACCAGGAAGGAGGTAAGTGGCACCTGCCATCTTTATTATCATCATGGGGGAAATCATCACATAAGTGGAAGGGATTTCTGGGTTGTGACCAATAAAATATTTAGTTATGGAAGAGAGTAGATGCAATGAGATGGGTTTAGCTTCAGTTGAGGGTGGAAGCCAGAACATTTCCCTGTCCCTCCCTCTTCCCCCAGATCTCTTCAGCACCGTGGCATCATGCACCTTATGCCACACTGGTGTTCATGTACCTGCCATTGTGGCTGACCAGGGCTTACAGAGCAATGGAGTAATACCCTTTGTGGTTGACCAACTATGGGCATGAGAGCCATTGCTGGCCCCAGTGCAGTTTGGGAAGCTCTTTCTCTAAAAGACAGCTATGATTTCAGGCACTTTAGTTATTCCTGCCACCTGCGGGTAAGCCATAGTATTAATTGCTGCACAAACCTCCACCACAACACTGACAGTTGATTTGCCATCACCAAACTGCTTAGCCACTGACCTGCAGCTGTCTGGGGTGCCCAGCTTTCAGAGGCATTTCCTGGCACTGGAGGGTCAGTGCAAGTGTAACCCACACATCTTCTGGCTGTGGTGTTCTGTCCCATCTAGTGGCACTGAGACCACTTAGAGAGCAATTAATGAGTCTGCTCTACAGCCTTAGCTAACAGCCAGTCAGCTCATGCACTAAGCTCCAGAGGTTCACAGGTTTGATCCCGTCCGCCGACGACTGGGGTCTGTTGGGATTACACAAGCTCCTCACACAGTTCCATGAAGCTCTGCTTCCTCGTGCGGAAGTTCTGGAGCCACTCCTGGTCATCCCAAGTCTGCACAATGATGTGATCCCTGTTGTGCTAGTTGTCCTCCACCAAATCACTGATCTACAGATAGGCTATCCGCAGCAAGGGACTGGTATCTCCAATCTGCCATGAATTAACTCCCCTGTGAGTCCTGCCCCCTTCCATGGTTCAGAAGATGCAGCTGAAATGTTGCCCATCATCTCACAGACTGCCTACCCTTCTGGAGAAACAGTTCAGCCCCAACCAGGAGCAGCTCATCCAATGGTGCCAGATCCTGACTGGAACAGACAGAAATAAGGAGTATGCAGACAAGCCAGGACAGGGTACACACTACAGTGTAGACATATCCTGTGTGGGAGGAAATCTACATTGGCTCTACCCCATCCAGGGGTTTCAGCAGACTAGGGGACCCCCCGGACATATGAATCTTCTGGCTTTCCCACCCCTTTGCACCATCTCCAGTAGCCAGGATGGGGAAGGTTGAGGATTTAAGATAAAATGTTCAAAGGCTGCCACTTATGTGACTTAGGAGCCTAAGTTTCATTTTCAAAATAACTTAGGCAGTTAGGAGCCTAAATCTCATTGAAAGTCAGTGGGACTTGGGCACCAGAGTCTCTCAGCTGCCTTTGAACATTCTCCCACAGTCCTTTGTCTTTTAGGTATTTTCCTTATCTTGGCTTGTGAAAATCCAAATACTGACTCAGTGTGATCCTGCTTAGCTTATGAGATCTGACAAGACCACAGCAGGAGGTGGGATCAACGTGAACAGACTACTCTGAGGCATTTCCCTGCACTTAGCCATAGGACCATTCTCTTCCGATGTTGTTCACAATAAGGGAGCAGCTTCTTTGTTGGAAAATTATTATTTATTTGTATTACATTAGCCCCCACCCCCTCTAACCAGGAACAGCGCTGCACTGTGCTAGGTGCTGTGTAAACACACAGGAAGGCATGGAACCTTACCTTATAGACAGTACAATCCAAGGCCCAGTCTGACACCCTGATCTGTGCCGACAAATCCCTGTGTCCAAGCCTGAGTGTCCACCTGCATGGGTCAGACGGGAGGATTGGGACCTACTTTAAGTACCACATTCTGGGCCAAATCCGGGTCCCTCTTCACAAAGTAAATGAAGCTTGCTGGGACTGGAACCCTTCACACAGGCTGCAGAGTGCCAGACCTAGGCTTCAGAGGCAGCTGCTGGCCCTACACTGTTCCTACATGGGGGTTTTGGCCAGTGGTGGTCTGTGTGCAGGGGACGCATTAAGACCAGTGAAGACTGGCCAAACTGCATTAGCATGAAAGGGAAGAAGATTTTTAAAAACCAGGTCAATTAAATGTTTTAAATCTCCACTCTGCAACCCATGCCACTCACTCCCCTCCCTGACCAAACAACTACTCTTTCCCCTAACATTATGACCTGCAAAGCTGACTGTTACACGGAATGTCAAATTTACATTGGGGCCTCATTATCAGGATTTCCTTTCATATTATGGGTATGTCCGCCTCTGAAAGCGGGCAGCGATCGATCCAGCAGGGGTAGATTTATCACATCTAGACGTGATAAATCAACCCCCGAGCGCTCTCCCGTCGACTCCTGTACTCCACCGCCACGAGAGGTGCAGGCAGAGTCAATGGGGGAGCGGCAGCAGTTGACTCACCACAGTGAAGACACCGCGGTGAGTAGGTCTAAGTATGTCGACTTCAGCTACGTTCTTCACATATTATATGCCACACATTAAACAAACTCCCACATATAAGGCACATCATTTAGGGGATTTCTCTTTTCCCCAGGATGGTCCTTCCTATCACTGAGAATCCCTGTACATTTATCCCCGGAGCTCTTGAAGCTCTGATTCACCATGACCAAAAGAGGAGGAACATTGGACAGAGCTCCCTTCAATGCTCACCCATGCTGCCGATTAAAAAGGTGCAGGGCTTGTTTTTGATTATTATTTATTCTTTGTATTGCTGTAGCATATAGGGCCCAGTCATGAACCAGCACCCCTGTGCTGTACAAACACAGCACACAAAGATGGTCGCTGCCCCAAAGAGCTTACAATCTAAGTCAAAGACAAGAAACAACAGGTGGGTAAAGGTAACAAGAGGCACTAGCTCCCCAGCATAGGCATCATTTAGAAAAAATGGTGGTACGGAAAATGATTAAGAACCTTATTGTGTTTGTTACTGAACCTTATTGGATTTGGTTTTGGTTTGTGTGTGCATGCACACTCATTCTTAAAAGATTTCCCCCCATTAGTTTATAGACTATATGATAGCAATAGTAGACACCAAGCTGCCCAAATCACAGTGTCAGAAAATATACCAATACCACTGTACACTTATAATGCGTTTGATGACATAAATTGGATCAGGTGCATAACTTTTGCCAGGGAAATATTTGGAGAGGGTTCCAATAAATACCATCTTTTAGTTAAAGTGCTGAGCTCAGGAATGTGCATCTCAGACCTTATCAGAGTAGAGGTACAAATGCTGTGGTCATTTGCCTGATGTGATGGTGAACAAAATAGGCTTCTGTTGCTACATATTCACCTTTAATCCCATATTTCACTGTTTTTTTCCTGTGTTACTAATTAATGCAAAAGCTCATTAATGCAAAAGCTACCTTAATTCTGGCATTTCCTAATTTTTGAGTGCCTGACTTTGCAACCTTAATCATTTTCTTTTTGTGTGTAAATTTCATAGTCTTTTAAAAAGGCAAACCGAAAAAACAGAATTTCCATCATGTGTTATCATATTGATACCCATAAGGGTTATCAGCAGGGTTGGAACCTTCAGATCCATCACACAGACATCTGTCACTTGAGCGAATGGAATAACTGATAGCAATAGTAGGTTATCATCTATGTAGACCAGTACTAGAAGGGGGTGGGACACATCTTTGTCCACAGTGACATCTTTGACCTAAAGAAGCTTCTTTATCTTTAGGTAGGACTTGGTTTTGCCCCTATTTTAACTGTATCAGTGGTTTGCAATTAGTTGAAACTTCAAAAGCTTTTTCACTCTGAACTAAAATTTGCCTGGTAGTACTCATGAATGGTTAATATTGTAATCACTGAACAACACAGGGGCAGGTGGGCAGAATACAGGCATTTTGATAGATTTGATGAGCAGCTCATCTGAAATTTTTTTTAAACTAAGAATTATTAGATAATGCCAGCCATTAAAAAGCATAAATCAGAATTTTTAAAAAATCATACACTAGAAATAATGACCCTGGGGCTGAGCCCTGTGCTTTCCATATAGCATGGAGATCAATGGAATTGAAATTCCAAACTGGTAAAGACTAGACTAGTGCATAGGGAATCAAGGGAACTGAAAATACATTCCACCCTTCCTCCTGAAAGAGACACTGATGAGTCTGGAATCTCACACAAAACCCCCATGTTTAGCAGTTTCAACTTTGGAGCACATACTCCTTCCTGAGCAAAATAATGGGAGTTAACATCCATCAATGGGAAAAGGCAATGGCATACTTAGCCAAAAATGTAGGAGAGGGTGTGCAAGTCCAAAAGGAAGGAAAAACCTGGACAAATGCAGGAAGTTGGCATGACCAAGCAAGCATTTCCAGTTACCAAATACAGAACTTGGAATGTCTACACAAGGGTTGAGTTACCAGCAGTGGATGTAACTGAAACAGCTTCAGAAACAACAAACTGAGGAACATCCACATGGTTGACTGAGTCAGTGCAATGCTCTGCCATGACTTCAGCCCAGTGTTTGGCTCTTACACATTGGGGAAGTCTTTGCTCTTGAATGGCTAGAGAGCATGATGTAGTTCCTGGGGCATCACTTTATGCACTTTTACCCATACTGAGGTTTGTTAACATATATAACTGACATATCCCCACGTACCTCTGATTTCTTTGTTTGTCTCAATATTGTATAAGCAGCAAAAAACCTATCCTGCTGCAGTGAATGACCATTTACAATGACTATATACCTGCATTATTACTTTGATACTGATGTATAGAACCATTAGTGTAAAAAAAAGGGAAGTAGGTGATAAAAATGATGCAATGACTTCCATACAATAAAAAACAAGAACCAAACTACTGTAACAAACATTAACACTGAGACAAATAAGTTAGCTAATTATTCAGGGAATAAATAAGGTGGTAAAATATATGTATGTAATGTAAGCATTGCTACTTGTACTCTGCCTAAAACGTGAGCAGTAAATGGTATCTTACAGCATATATGCACAATCAGTGCAATAATATGTATGGCTATTTAAGCCAAAGACGCTAGGCTATGACCATGACACTAAGACAGTTACCTTTTATGGAAGTCAGTGTACCAGCAAATTTCATCCATATTAATTTTGCTTTTTTATACATGCTACTAATTAAAATCCCTATCATCAAAGTTGCTCTCCCAGATGCTATGTAAACTGTAAATGTGCTACGAGGACACAGCATAACAGCATATTTGCTGGTTTGTTGCTAGATAGACAATACAGTAAGTTTTGTTTATTTAAACTCTGACTCTGAAAAAATCAGTTTTTAGGAAGAAATACAAGGAACTGGGAAATCAACTCTTGGTACATTTTCAAGACTTCAACCAAATCATCTCTTAAGGAGAATATATACTGACAGTGTATCTTCAGAATCCAGACCTAAAACATGAGGCAACTTTCAAAGTAGGTTGTTTATTTGACATAATTGTGAGAGCATCCTTTTAAGCTGTGCAAACCAGAGAGATCATTTCAAAATATTAACTTATTTCTTGCTATCAACAACAATGCAATTAATTCCCCTCAATAAAGATTGTTTTTGCAAAAGAGCAATAAGGTGCCTCTGCAGGGGGCATCATTATCATTAAATAATCACACCCCAGGAGATGAGAGGCACTCTGCTGCACCATGTACATTTTAGCACTCTAGAGTATGATTAGTTCGCGTGAACCACACCCCAGCATATTCTAATTGTCAAAGGGGTCTATGGACAGAGGAGATTTCTGCAGATTTTTTTGGTATATTCCAGAATCTCAGTGAAACAATGACGTTTCTACCCATTCTTGTTGCAAAGGTAGCCATAATTAAATTAATCTGTGGCACTGTTATCTTAAGTCTGCAATCTTGGTGTAACAAAACAATAGTACCCACTTACATTGGCAATGAATATTAACATCCACATTTTCAGAAAATAATGCGAATGACTTCCCATGCATAATGAGGAGTTATGACTTTCTTATGCCATTGTTTTGTATAAAAGCCAAAACAGGCCCAGCTGTCCTGTGGCAGCACAGTGGATACAGGCAAAAAAAGAGAGAGAGTATTTTTATGGAATTGCTGCTTCTAACCCTTAGCCAATTTGGCCAACTTGCCTCAATTCATAATGAACTTTTAGGAATGACTGACTCTCTTTTCTGCAGAGAATGAAAGTGGATACTTGAACATACTCCCATTATTTTTATTAAATAATTTTTTTAAAGTGCAATCGTCTGATTTCCTACAGATCTAAGACACGTAGTATGAATGTGCTTTTGCAAATTGTGAGATACATAACAATTAAGTTCCGGATCTGTTAACTTTTCTTACACATTGTGTTTGGTAAGTGAAGCTATGAAAGATTCATGTTTTTAAATACAATTCTATAGTGAATAAAGCAGAAACTGATTCACCAACTGGAGATGAAATTCATGCCTGCTTTGATAACAGTGGACACAACATTTAAGATAATCATGCAGGAAAAGGACCAGCAGCTGTATATCTAGATCCCTTTGTAAAATCTAAATATCCTGTAATGCTGAATAGCACAAGGCTGGAAATACTCATGTTTTAGCTTCACTGAAGGTTTGAATTTGCTTTTATATTTAAATAACTGTAAATTTACTATGTTTTTAATAAATCCATAGACATTTGGGACTTGCGAGGCTTCTGCTCATCTACTGCCCACATCATAGCCCCTCCTCCTGATGCAACAAAGCACTTAGGTACCTGCTTAACTTTAAAAACAAGAGTAGGCCCCTTAAAGTCATGACCTTAAATGCTGTGCTTGAAAAGGGCCTTATAGCCCAATGACCCATTTTGACTCTAGGTTAGGAAATCCATTTACCTATTAGGGAGGGTAGATCCAGATTCCTAATCCAGAGACCTAGTTGCCCCTTCCCATGATATCAGCAGGGCCCTGTTAATTTCTGTAGATCAAATGAAATTGCAGGGCCAGGAAGGAATATGAAGATTCCTCAAAGAGAGTCTTAGTGGTGCCATCTCAATACACATTCTGTGGGAGCCATGGAGGTACATTATGCTTTGGCATATGAGGGGAATGTAGATTTTCAAGTTATATCAAACTTAAAAAGAATACAGAAAAATGTCAGACAGGGTCTAAATCAAGATCTCTCTAATATAAAACCAGGACAGTTTTGTGGGAACATTTTTAGGATGATGAAATAGTCATCCGATACACTTATGAACAATTTATTTTAAAATGCATGCTCAAATTGCTACTGCCAGCTATTGATTCAACAGTGAAATCTGTATAGGTCTTAAAATGAAGGATTTTTTCCTAACAGTTTATATTTCTAAATGAGTTTATCATGAAACACTGAACAAGTATCATTAACATTCACTTTGAGCAAAAGAACAGCTTTGATAGCATCTATGGTCATCTGACTTTTCTCTTCACTCCAAGCAATATTCATCACACTGAACACTCACTCTAGTGAGTCAATTGTTCCTGATCAACACAGATCATATTCTACTTTGTACAGTAATATGTCTTGAACAAATATTTTGTAGTTATAAAAAAGAAACATATTTGTTGGTTAAATGAAAAAACCAGGTCATTTCACGTCACAAAAACAGAAGTTCCCAGGACACTAGGACATCACATGAAAAAAGCAGGATATGAAAAATCAGAACATGTGCTCACTTTACCCTTTCCAGCTACACTTTGTCTAGTTCCTTTGTTCTTGCTCACATGTGCTGGGTTGTGTCCAAATTCAGGGCAGAGACCTTGTCTGACTATTTTCAGAAAAAAAGTGACAATCTTACCTTTGAAAGAGGTCCAAATAATAACGCAACAAATGTAAATAAACACAGATATACATCCTGCGATTTAAATGGGAGGATTTCAACAAAATTATCCAGTAGAGTAGATCAAAAAAAGATATGGAAAAAAATTCTATGAATATTTGAATCTGAAAACAAATCTCAATTTGACTTGTGTGGGATCCTTCTGGGTTTGCTTTCCCCAAATATCTGAGTAGCTGAGCTTTACTAACAGGACTACTTGTAAAAAGAAAAATTTTAAATTTAAACACCTAAAACAAATTCTGAATTATATGCTTGATTTTAAATATTTGAAATTAATACTATGCTGGCTTTTCATCCAGACAAAGAACAGAAACTATGCCACGTGAAATGCACTAGTAAGCAGGTCATGCAACAATTTGAATATCAAATATTTTCAATGAATCATTTCCAGGCTAATCAGATGGAGATAAAAATTCAGTAAGAAATTCAAGAAAAAGTTTGGAATATCAAATGAACTGGAGAATTTCACAAACATTTGCCATTCAGAAAAAGAAGAAAAATTAGTCACTGAGAATTATTTGCTCAGCTCTATTGTTTTAACACTTGGATTTGGTGAATTCTTCTGAAGATGTTGTATATATCCATGATACTGGCTGGGCCCAGATTTAGCACCATAAGATTTGCCTTTGTTAGCTATGATACAAATATCCAACTCCTTCAAAATAGTCTTGACCCAAGAAACAGATAACCTAAACTGGACTATGAAAGAAATTTAAAAAAAAAAACAGAGTAAATGGGAATCATTTTTTAAACTATCAGTTCTTGGAAAATCACTATTAGCAAGTTATCTGTCTCTTCTTCAAATTATAAGACTTGTAATCAATATGCAAAAAAATCAATTGCATCTCATTTTTTATCCTTCTTTCTTTTCCCCTCATATTTTATGTACAGTAACTCAAATTTCTCAGCCTACTGTGTAGCTATGAACTGAAATCAAACATTCAGACAGTAAATGAAGCTGCAGTTTGTATTTGTATGTATGTGTGTATATATATATTATACAATCTCAATCTCTGTTTAAAAAAAGAGGCAGTTCAATAGAAAGAGATCATTTTATTAAAAAATCATGAATGCAACTGCACCCATTCAACCTTAGAAATGTTTTGATGGCTTTTCAGCACTGCAATATATTTAGATGGGAATATGTCATTAATATAAACAGCAGAATAGAAACTATTAAACTAACACAATTTAAAACTGAGCAAACCTGAGTATTTGATTAAAGTTTTTGTACATTCTATACACTTGAACAGGTAACATAGAAGCATAATATTTTTGTTGATTTTTAATTTGTTAGAAGTATTACAATTGAAATGCTAAAATTTTCCATAGTTTGTATTTAAAATTAGAAGTCTGGTCCTGTAGGAGGTTTTTTAGTCTGATTTTACAAGCTACATTCAGAATTTGGGGGAAGTCTAAAACAAAAAACAGTAATCAAGTTCATTGTAAGAACAATTTCCTTTGTTTCTATGCAATACTAAATTGGAAGGGTGTGAGTCAAATGTAAATATATATGGTGACTTTTAGTGATGAGGACTCAATCTAATTTCATATGTGTTTTAATGGAAACAAATTTTTCTGGAAGGCTTACAAATACAATCAAAGGTAGCAAAGGTCATGCATTAATATGTAGTCTAGCCTTTAATGGATGTGTTTATTTTTCTAGGCTGAACAATTAGCTAGCATTTTTTCCAAAAATAACATTGCATTATACAAATGTAGTGTATTGCTTACTAAAAAACAATTTAAATTACACCTTATATGCAATATGTGCAATAACTGTGTTCCTATTGCTAGGATATTAGGGGTAAATTTTCAGAGCAGTGCACAGAATGTAATCTTGTTATTTGCTAAGTGGATTTGTGTGCCTAAGACTCTCACACTGCTTTGAAAAATTACCCCTTCAGAAGATTGACCTGTGCAAAGAACTGAAGTTTTAAACCTGGACTGAAACCTACATTGTATCCTAGCTTGGCAGCAAAGACTGTCTCAATAAAACGACTTACAGTAGTAATGTTACCGTTTGAATGGCCAAATTAAAGAAACTAATTCTTATTCTAATCACATCCATTGATTCTGATATGATGACACCCAAAATTATGGCTCTGTCATTAAAGAGAGAATGAGTGGGAATGTTTTGGAAATTTTTCTGTAAATATGAAATAACAGTGGCCTAAATGACAAGATATGACATTTTTGTTTTTCTGATTATACAGTTAAAAGTTTTTAGTACTAGGCTTAATTTCAAGGGTGAATTGCATGAAAGGGGGTATAATCCAAATGAAATACCTTTAAGAGCCTTACTTCTTAAACTATTAGAGATCTATCATGTGTGCTACATGAAGCCTCATTTTCATGTTAGAACAGATGGGCAAAATTGTCATTAACAGAAACTGACAACTCTAAAACTGAAATATAGATTTAGAAAGGAATCTAATGAATTAAATCAATGTTATTGCAATGAAAGCCAAAGAAATTAATAGTGATTTGTAAAGTTACCCTGTATTTTAACCTCAGTATATTTTAGTCAGGGCAATTTTAACATTCACAATACCTTTTTCAGTTTTATTGTTAATGTCTAACTATGTAATATGGTCTTGTCTTAATATATCATCCATTCTTGGGAGTCAGGCATTTTGGGCTCTGTCCAACAAAAACTAGTCTCTGCAGTCTTCTGAGTCTCAGCAAGCTAATCCTCATTCAATCATACCTCCTTCTCTATTACTAGTGACACAATGGTTGAAGTTGACGGCACTTCCAGGCTAGACCCAGTTCCAGATTGTAAACTTCTAAACAAAGTTACTTGTGGAGAAGAATCTCTTCATGACTGATGTCAGCCCAGAACTGTAATATTTTGAAAAGTGTCATCAGTGTATGGTTGACTCAGGGGCATAGCCAGGGGTGGGCCATGGTCCAACCACTTAGCATCCAGGCCCACGCAAATCTGAGCAGGTGTGTAGTGCTGCCACAGCAGCCCGGAGCATCACTCGGGCACCCGAAATCCAGGATGGAGCTATGCGCCCGCCCTTCAGAAAGCTACACTCTGGCAGCTCTGACTTGCCATTTTCTGAGCCGCCCCAGGCACCTGCCCTGTGTCTGGGGGGCACCAGGGTTAGGGTAGGGTGACCAGACAGCAAGTGTGAAAAATCGGGACAGGGGGTGGGGGGTAATAGGAGCCTATATAAGACAAAGCCCCAAATATCGGGACTGTCCCTGTAAAATCGGGACATCTGGTCACCCTAGGTTAGGGAGAGGGTGTGGCATCAGGGGAGAAGCTAAGCTAGCACAGTCTGTCATTGCCCGTCCACACGAAAGTCGGAGCTCACCAAAATTTCCACTCCTAGCTACGCCACTGGGTTGACTCCTTTTAATTTACTTGGATATGTAAGGAAAATGTTCTCAACAGAGAAATCTTTTAGGTGCTTTTTTCTTGCTTGGATAATTCAAAAAAAAGAGTTGGTTTCAGAACTTTTAACTTTGCATGTACATAGTCATAAGAACAGCCACACTGGGTCAGATCAAAGGTTCATCTAGCCCACACTGTCTTCCCACAGTGGCTAATGCCAGGTGCCCCAGAGGGAAAGAACAGAACAGGTAATCATCAAGTGATCCATTAGTCCTGACTGAGGACTAAAGCCTTTACTTTGTTTGTGGTTGTGAAGACTTGAAAGCAGTGTGCCAACCTGGGATGCATTAATGAGGGGAATGATAATACTCACCAAAAGGTGAAACTGAAGGAGCAGAAGCTGCAGAGCTGAAAGAGGTTTGGCATCCCCGTCTGAACAGGTTCAATGGGTGCTGATTCTAAACGCTAAGTAGGATCGTCCTGGGAAGGTGCTCTAGTTATGGTGACAATGCCTCACGTCTCCTCATATGGACATCATCTTTTTACTAGGCTCACTTGAATCCTTTAGTCCTTTTAACCTTCACTTTTTCAAGAGAAGGGCTAAAGCAGCTGTTTAAAGCCTTTGGTTAAAACCTTTTGCTTATAGGCCTCACAGGATTCATTCTTACAGGATTAATAAAGGAAAAAGCAGTTTCAATAGGTAGCCCTGCTACTTTTGGATGTAAAAGTCTCCAATTAAATTCCTGAGTACTGTAAGTATTTGTTCATATTAAGGTGAACTACGGAGCTAAAAGTGAAACAGAATTAAACCCACAGATTGGTGCTGAAAGCCCCTGCTAATTAGGCTGAGGGGGAATTCAGCACAGAGAAACATGGAACGAGTGATGTCAGAGAACGATGTACTCTGGGTTTCTTTAACAAATCTGGATGTGCCAAATGATTACAGAAGGGTGCAGAGGTTGGGGGAGAGAGGGGAATGTAAATTTTGTGCCAAATCCCCTACACTCAGTTATCTTAATACCACAGGTATTAGGCCCATGGTTCTAGATGTAAACATAACCTGCAAAGTTAAAATTATCATGGAGTTAAGCAGGCACCATTTAAAATGCCTTGCAAAGCCTAATGCTCAATCATTATTTTCCTATGATCAAATGTTATTGAATTGTGTAGTGTACCCGTTACAATATTTACCATAGCTTGTCTCATAGCTGGTTTGGGCCAGGACATCATCTTCCATTCCTCTTCCCTTCCTTGTCTCCTTTCTTAGCTCCCCTGCTCTTGACTTTGCAAACCCCAAGGCTGTCCTTCTGTCTTCCTTTTAAGTTTTTTCTTGCCACTGCACAGAAACAAAAACACAGAAAACTATAATATACCATCGCATGAGTGTCATCTTCCAGACGTCTGAGGGGACAAAATGGCCTTTCCTCAGCCAGAACTCTTATGCATTGTTTGACATTGTGAGAACACCAAAAAAAGGAAGGGAGAGCCCCCTCCACATCTAACTTCTCTTATGAGCACAGTAAAAAGTGAAAGATTTCTTTTCAGTTCAAGCCATAGCGGAATTTGGCTCAGATATGCAAGTTCCATGGGAGCTGCATCCACTGATACTAGATCTGGAGTTTGCCTGATCACCAAGTCTGGGGGTCTGATAGAGAATCTAATTAACTCAATAGAAACTCATCCACTGACTCCGATGGGCTTGGGCCCTAAGTGCATATGACAGGCAAACAGAACATGAATATCAAACATTTTGAAAAATAAAGTCTGTGGAGTAGAAAGATTCTCAAAATTATTTCCAAAGCTCCAGGACATAATAGTGAAGGCAACACTGAAAAGATATTTAAAGAGCATTACAGCCAGAATAAGGGGTTAAAGAGCTATATTTAGTAATGTTTAATAAAACATGCATCTGCTATATGTTTTTGATTCTATGAAAAAGCCTTTTCTTCATGACCCTATAGCAGGTATAATCAAACTTTAGTGCAAATAACAGGATTTAAAAGTGCAAAGAACTCAATCACCTCTGCAAACCTTTTTTGTTTTTAAATTGCCATTTGGATTTTACAGGCAGAAGAACTAACAAAGGTATCAGGCAAAGAACATTGTGCTAAAATATGGTTTGAAATGGAAACATTTTATTAAGAGATACCCCTTGCTGGCAGGTTTCAGAGTAGCAGCCGTGTTAGTCTGTATCCGCAAAAAGAACAGGAGTACTTGTGGCACCTTAGAGACTAACAAATTTATTAGAGCATAAGCTTTCGTGGGCTACTGCCCACTTCTTCTTGCTGGCAACATCAGTTATTCTCTCCACATGCAGCAAACCTGCACATATATTTTAAAATGCAACTAACCTTTATTTATGAAACAAATCAATCTAAAATAGGAGCTGTGACTTTAATTGTAGTTCTGCATTTGACAAGGCAGCATGAAGGTGTCACTGGGGAGATACCAGGTACTTCTCTGGGGCTAAGCACATCAGGTCCTGCAAAGTTCTGAGTAGAATTTTTCCACCCTCATCTCCTCCTTCTTACACCTCTAAAATACCACTTTAAAGATTTTTTTTAAGGTCTTCTGTATGCCCTTCACCTTGACTTGCTCTCTCATGCATGTGTTACCTCATATTTACACACACACACACACTATGGTTCCAATCATACACTTTCCCAGGCTGAGCTGCCCAGCTTTCAATTGTTGCTTCATCTTCTGGGAGAATGTTCCTGCTTCAGATGTCATGTATGGCAGTACACCTCTGCCAGAAACGCTTGCTCAAGCAAAGAGAACGACTATGTTTAATCTTTATGATCCTGTTCAGTTTGGAACAGTGTAGAACAGCAACTGTGTCTTATAAAGTGTATTCAACATGGTGATCTATTTTACTGTGTATGATTAGTGCTAGACTAGCTGTTCAAAGGGGAACCAATGCTACTTTACTAAATTAGTAGCATACAATATTAGGTCTTTGAAATATGCCTTATGTACAGTCTGCATTACCTTTTACAGACAAATGCGAAAACATGGTCAACATTTGCAGTAAAATTACCATAGAAATACCATCTTGAACCTTATTTCCTTCTTCCGATGTGCATTTCACAAATAACTTGTATTAAAATTATGTTTTACAGGGTAGAAATGGAAAACAAATACCCCATGTAATTTAAACATGCATTTGCATAACATGACTCAAAACACTTTAGAGAAAGATCTGCACCTGAAAATGAGTTGAAACACTTATATACAAGTGATTTTAACTTCTAATGCAAAAAAATGCTTTTTAGCTGTCTTAATTAGTGAATTAAAATGTGCTTCTATCAGAATAATTACTGATAACTATTATTGTTGTTAGTTATTATTTGCTGTTTGTTAAGCAACAGAACAACAGTAATAGGTAACTTCACAGATTCTTATAACTGCAGTGTTATCCAGGACGCATTGTAAATTCAATTCTTGGCCTTTCTACAGAGACTGCCTGTAATGATGCCACATACAGGTTTTTATTTATATAGACTCACCACTGTACAAAGTGCTTTACAATTAAATATGCTTTAATATAGAGACATATTTTTAAAAAGACATAAGTCTCTACCTGGAAGAGTTTCCATGAACAGGCACAATGCAGGGGTCAAGCACTGCAAGCTGACATTGCTGAGGGAGTCTATGTGGAACTGATGGGTACCACAGTGCTTTGAAGGAGAGGGTTCTGGGTATGCACTCATCAGGGGAGTGTTTTCAGCATAAGGAGTGATGTGAAAGAAGGTGAAATTAAGGAGAGAAAGAGAGGGGGTTTAAGAGGACAGTGCAGAGAGTAAGACTTGAAAAGAGGACATGAGAATGGGATTGGAAAGGAAATGAGGTCAGAGGGATACAAGGAGAGCTTTGACTGTAAGTAAGGATAGCTTTAACTCTTTGTGGAAGAAGTAGAGAAGCCAGTTCAGCTATAAGAAATGCCAGGAAGTGGTTGCTAGGAAGTGGACTAAGACCACCAATTTATTTCACAGAGCCATCATTAGATAGCAACCAGGGCTAGATAAGTAATGTTCTGTAGACCATTAAGGGTCCCTCTGGCCAGAAAGCCCTAGAGGTAGACACCTGCAGAAGTTCTTATACTGTACAGCATATAGAACATGTTGTTTTACGCACAACTATAAGAAAGCTTAAATATTTAAGAATCTCTTCCACTGGTTATTCATCAAAACTGGTTATGATGTTCATTTGTTTCAGCAGTTTGCCTAAAAACTGCTCTTGACTAAGTCAATGACTGAGATTTTCTCTTTGCCCTGCAGTGTATTCACATTCTTTCACTTGAATCCCAAAATACCAAATTCCCTGAAGAAAACCATCTGCAACCCCCCTGCAAAAGATAAAGCAGACAATATTTTGTTTCACTGTGTGAGAGGCATGTGCTGCACAGTAACCAAGACCACTTTGCTGAGTTCCCTGGCAGGTCTCATTTTCAGACCTTTCGTTCATTAGCTAGCAAGTTCAGGAATAAAAACCACTAACCCTGTGCAAATCTCAGTATTTTCCAACCATTGGAGTTCCTGCAAAACATTTTCATTTAGTCTCATAAGTTTGCAGGCCACCGAGTTTCAGGGTTAGCTCTGGTTTGTGTAGAGATCTTCATTTTGTCGGAGGTGAAAATTGGGCATGATTTTGTCACAAAAAATAAATTTGCCCAGATTGGCTGAAAACTGGGCTCTTTTTGGCTGGAAACGTTCATGAACCTGAGTGGACTTTTTGATTAAAATTCTTTGGGTTTCATGTTTACAACAAATCCCCCAAACCATGCTTTTGAGGTTTGGTTCTAACATTTATAGCTGTATAAATCAGACATTTGTCTGTCACCTTTCAGGCAGAGATTCTCCTGTCTGTACTATTTTCCATTCTAAACTATCCTGGGTACTAGCTTAATAAAAAAAACCCTGGCACCACTAATTGGCCACGTTTCTATTGATATTGTGGTGACTAAAAATAAATTAAATGCATTTTTGACATTGCATACTCCAGGATAGAGTTGTCATCAAAAACAATGTTATACCTCAATTCAGAAGCTGACTTTAGGAAATTCAAACCTATTTAGCTGTAAATCAATTTACTACAAAAGTCAATGTAGTTTCTTCCCTACGGCCTCACTTTTTTCTCTCTCTAAACCTTTATTCATAAAAAGCCTTCTAGATGTTTTTTTTCCCCAATGGTGAAAGTAGATATAAGCTCACCACAATAGTTCTGGTTTTGTTTTTATCCTAGCTCAGAATCAGGGAACAAAAATAGGTTCATAAAACTCTATCGGGATTAAATGTTTAAAGAGAAAGGTAAAGGTACTGGAACTGTCAGCAGGATTATGACTGTTCTCAAAATCAGACAGATTAACCATGAATCACCTAACGGTGAGCCTTCAGTTGGAAAAAGTGAAAGCGTTTTTCTGTGCCACCGGAGCTACATCAAAAGCTACCAATGGTTAAAGCTGTTGTGTGAACAGGATGCATGCAGGTCTTTTAACCACCATATTGCCTAACCCTGGTAAAAGAGCTTGTGCCCTACCTACATAGTAGTTTCTACTGGTGGTAGCATTGGCACAGCTGCATCGGTGTTGTAGAAAAACATATACTTTCCCATAATAGATGAGAGCTGAGAAAGGACATCACAGCAATAGAACATCTATCGTAGGTACTTATATTGCCCCTTTCACCACAATATCTGAGTGCCTCACAAACTGATGTATTTATCCTCACAAAACCCCTGGGAGATGTATTTTGCAGATGGGCAACGGAGGCAAAGAGAGGATAAATGACTTGCCCAAGGGCACACAAGAAGCCTGTGGCACAATAGGGAATTGAACCCAGGTCGCCTAAATTCTAAAATAGGATGTTTACTTCTGGCCCATCCTTTCCTCCTGGTTCTGAGTGAGTCTTCCTGGCTATATTTAAAGATCAGAGATAGTGTGTCCTGACGTGGGATCGGAGGACAATGCTTTAGAGCAAAAAAACAAAAAAGGGTGAGATTCTCCAAGAGGTTACATTCTCTTTGCCAGCCCAAGACAAAAGGTGTTCTACTGAATAAATACCTCAGAAAGGAGGATGAAAACAGCCATGAAAATATGAAATTAGCTTTTTGGAACCTATGTCAATGTTATCCACTACATTTAAGTATTTCTAATGCACTCACCCTGGGCACCAGTTTGAATAAAGGAACACTTACTAGATAATGATGCCATGACACTCATAACTCCAAGTCAGTTTATAAGGACATGTTCTATTCCTATTTGTCTCCCCTGTTATAACATGCTACAAATACAAGCTGTTTATGGCTATTTGTCTCAGACCACAGATCATCAGCTCTAGAATTTTCTCTTTCACTTCTATTTTTTCTATTTTAATATGCCCATCATTGATGGTGCTGGCAATCTGACAACCGCAAACTTACATTCCTCCTTAGGAGCAGTTTTCTACCAAACTTATTTGGTTCAAAGGATTTCAAGATCCATTACAAAAATGGGCTTTCTGCTAAAATTAACATCTTCCCAGAATGTAAGTTAGGTAAGAATACTATTTTGCGATAGTTTTGACCATTTTGTACCAGTTTTGTAAGTCTTGAAGTTCATCATATTTGATACATTTGGAAAGTTCATGTAAAGTTTTTAATGATCATAGCATTGCTTTCCTTCCTTAAATATTTCCTTTATTTCCTTCATTAATTGCTGCTGTGGGGGGTAATCAATAAATTTTATCAAGTCAAAAGAAGTCTTGGGTATGCCTCTTTAGCCATGCAACAGAAAACCCACAATTTCATAAGATCACAGGTAGTGTTCTTTCATTAACATGGATTAAATACTTCACATGGTGCTTAGCAGTAAAGAAGCACTTGGCTGCACGGGCTACAACAGAAAGGAATTCTGAACAAATACTTCTGTTTTCATCTTTCTAACGCTTCAAAATCTCGCTCAGTACTTTCACCTCCTCTGTTAGACATAAAGCCATGTTCCACCCTCATCCATTCATTTAGTTCCCATTGAAATGGAGTCATATGCTTGTTTCCAGAGCCTTATGTGGTCCATGGATCTTCTTATGCTAAGATAAGGGAAATAAACTGCCATTCACAAAAATTGGATTGCTGTTGCAGAGACCACCAACACACTACGACACAGCAGTGCTCCAGTACCCTGACACTCTGTAAAATGGGCACAGTTATTTCATAAAGTAGTAGCATTTGGAGACTTCATTGCACTGGCCTCAAACTTTTTTTTTCTTTTTTTTCCCCTCCAAGTTAAGAAGTAGCAGTAAAAAGATGACTTTACATTCCTGATGTTGACAGGAAGCCAGTTTGCGAGAGTCAGACAATGGGGAAAACACTGAAGAACAAAACACTAGTCTTCAATAGTCCATGAGCCATTTGAGAATAAAGCCTTAGTCTGGAGTTAATCATCATCTTTAATGGCTCACATTTCCACTGATCATATTTGAGGAATAGGATATTTTACTGAACACGTTGCACAAGTAAAGTGATCTCCTGCGTAGCGATGTTCCTGGAGCCAGTATGATGTAACTGTGAAAATGTGCATTAAGTACTGTAATGTAAATAAAGTGGTAACAATGCTGTAAATAAATAAATAGACTAGATATTGTTAAGGAGGATGTTGTCAATGCATGTTTGCTATGACATCTTAGGAGGTGATCCATCACTCAACGGAATGCGCCTGGTGTCCCATGAAGGACAACAGGCAGTAGATATATCTGGTTCATCCATATGGCGTGGAATAAGCTTTTCCCCAGGACTAAAGATTAACTGCAATTGCCAGAAACCTTAACAGGAGCCAATGTAAAGATAATTTCAAATTTACAAAAATTCTTAATCACTTCATCAAGCCTTGTCACAAACCAATAATCACATGCAAAGGCTGGATTTACTGTTTGAGGGTCTGTGCTTAAATGAAAACACAGGATGCCTTACACTTAAAGTCGAATAGGCTGGCATTTCCCAAAGTGATTGTGACAGCCGGACAAAGTAGCAGCAATACCACTGCCCACCCGTAAATACAATTTACAAAGACAAAAATATACTGGCCAAAGGCAGAACGGAGGACGTTTGGCATTCCCTTTGAGTCGAAACATTCCACACATAGACTTTTGCTTCCCCAGAAACAATACAACAAAAAAATCAAACTGGCCATATTTGGCTGGAGATTTTCTTTCCAAGCTCCCCCTTTTTGCACCTCTTGTTTTAGCCAGATCTTTCAGTATTTCTTCTTCCCCTTGATCTGCCCTTTTCTTATTCCTCTTCTCTCCTGACTTCCTTTTCTTCTCTCACACATGGGCTGCTCCTTGACACCACACAACAACAAACAGCAAAGTGTCAAGATGGGTTCACCTGCTAGTGCAACCAAAGGACTACTTAAAAGAACACGTATGTCTCCAGTAAGACAATGCAGACTGCATGTTCCTGTATAACATACAAGAGAGAAAATTACAGTCAACAAAAAAACCTGTTGGACAGATTATACTGCATGGTTGCTATTTAATTTCTCTATACACAGCACTGCCACAGGCACAAACACTAGTCTCAAGAACACTATATAAAACCCCTATCAAGCTCTCCATTCATTTCCTAATTTTAAAGTCTGATCCTGCAACACTGATGTCCATAGGAGCTAGGCAAGCATAAGGGATGCAGGTTGGGGCCTGAATTCATTTGTAACATTCTTTTTGACTCGTATAGGGTGACCAGATAGCAAGTGTAAAAAATCGGGATGGGGTGGGGGGTAATAGGTGCCTATATAAGAAAAAGCCCCCAAAGTCTGGATTGTCCCTATAAAATCGGGACATCTGGTCACCCTAGACTCGGAGCATGTCACCCATGAGTGGTATCCTGAGGCAGTGCCATCCAGTGCATAGAACATTGGATTGGGACCCAGGGTGCCTGGGTTCTATTCCTCGCTGTAATACTGAGTTTCTGGGTGACCTTAAACAAGTCAGTCCACCACCATTTCCCCTCCCAATCTTTGTCTGTGGGTATGTTTACACTGCAGTTAAAAACCCACAGGCTTATGGGGCTGCGGCTAAGGGGCTGTTTAACTTTTTTTTGTAGATCCTCCCACCTTGCAGGGTCCCAGAGCTCAGGCTCCAGCCCGAGCCTGAATGTCTACACGGCACCTGAACAGTACCTTAGCGCGAGGCAGCTGCCACGGGCCATCTGCAGGTTTTTAATTGCAATGTAGACATAAGAGCTTACTCTCTGTCTCCTATTCTGTGTCTGTACAGGGCCTAGCACAATGATGCCTGATCTCACTTCAAATCTCTAGGTGCCACTTTAATACAAACAATGAACAACAATCCTCTTAATCACTCAACTAGCTGGATTTGGAAAGAGAGCACCTTCCAACTCTACATCATTATTTACCAAACTGTTTAAATACAGGCACTGGCTAACAAATTCTAGACAAAGCTTGATTTGTTATCAAAGTGAATCTTTCCTATGTAGTCAGTATATTTACAAATCTAGCATTCAGCAGTTTGGCACATACATGATCTTTGATGCTTTAATGCAAACCCCTGACTCTTAATGTAGGCTTGTTTCCTACATAAAGAAATCCCCATATGAGCAGTTTTGATGCTGGTATCCCATTCCTATATGCCACAAAGGACACAAAACACAATCAGACTATTGAAAAGTGACCAGATTTTCTTCAACTAATAAGTGTCCTCCTCTATATTTGAAGAATGTAATATCTTCTATTCATAATTCTGAAAATGTAAACAAAATGGTGGGGTAAGGATTTCTGGGTTTATATGTAGTTTTAAGCTGACTTTGGGAACAGAATCCAGAGGAATCCTGATAGCCACGTTGTTCTCAGGAAACAGCACTGATCCCTGACTGAAAATACATAGTGATCCCTTGTTATTATCAATTATTTATTAGGTTTAAGAAATAAGTAAAGCAGTGATGCTTCACCTAGCTGCTCAAATGGTGATTTCACCGAAGTTTGTAAAACAATGCTAAGTTTCTGTGGCAAAAGGATTTTTCTGGCTTTGGGCTTTAAAACACCAGCCTCCTAAAGAAATCTTACATCTTTTAAAGGTAAAGTCAGCTGACCAGAAACAGGAATTACTTAAGCATCTTGGAAAAATGAAGTTATTAGTATTTACAGCCTTTTAATTTTGGAGTTGCTTTCCCTTATAGTCATGGTTACATAGAACTCACAATAGGGCTTTTATCTGCTGAAGAATGTTTCAAAGAAAAGGCCAGGTACAGTCCTTAAGTCCATACTTGTTGTCAACGGGCTGTTGACAGGAGGGTAAACAGAATCTTCTGGTGCATGGCTTCTGACCGCACAAACAATGAATAAGTGACGCAGCCACTACCACGACAGCATCATCCGGAGACATCAAGCGCATCCATCCACCATCAAGATGATAAAGAGGGCAGTTCTTGAGCTCCAAAGGGACAGGATGGGGAGCTCAAGAAGCCTCATTATTAAAGGTGCAAGTTAAATTGCCCATGACCACAACATATCCTGTTGTAATGAAGAAGAATCTTTCAGTTCATACGGTTGTTCTCAGGGACTTGTGAGAGCTGATCCTGTGACACTAGGGGATGCAGATCTGAGTTGTCTATCTGCTGAGAGATGTACCAACGATCCAAAATATAGTCCCCGCACCAGAGCTTGGCACTGTTCCTTAGAAAAATTGTGTCTGATGTACTGTCTGAGAGGCTCCACTATTTCAGAAAAGGGACATCTTGACTTTAGCCAGCATTTTTGATGCATCTTTGAGAGGACATTGGGAAGTAAGCTGTCTCGATAGTTGGCTGCACACAGTAATGCACAGTGAAGGCCCTGCCTTCACTTCTAATAACGGGGACCAGCCAGCTAGGACCATTAGATTGGAGACTGGAGATATCCAGGTCGTACCAATGATGATATAAAGGGGAGAATTGATTGTTGATTCCAACTTGCCACAAGGACAACGAAAGCCCCTCATGCTGCTGCACAGTATTTGGCAGGTGCAATCATTCGGGCATTGGTTGATGTGCATACGGTTGCAGTGCTAATGCCCCATGATTTGCCAGCAAGCCTGTGGAGGAGTGAGACTCTCGACTGCATTTCAGCCCGTCTTCTCCATGTGTTGTTGAAAAGACAAAGAGCAGCCAAGCTTTATTCCCAAATAAGCCGGGTACGGTTCAAAAATGATTGGCTAGTTGTTCTAAATGACCTGCAGCTGTTGGTGAGCTGTTTGGTGAGATAGAAACAAGGCGACACCATCTTTGGTGCATTTAGTTCGGGTCATCACTTTGGCCAAGCAGGACTCCAGCTCCTCAAAGCTCCTTCTGGCTGTTGCCAGGCAGATGTCATCAGTGTGTACAAACTTAGTTGGCAAGATGAGTGGCAGGTCAGCTGTGTGCAATTTGTTCTATAAAAAGAGCAAGTACAGATCCCTGGGAAAGCCCATTGTTCATATGATATCAACTTGAACCATCTCCACACTTGACGATCACTGTTCTGTAAGAAATCATCAGCATAATTAACTTTACAAGTTTCTTGTCTGGGGCTAGGAGTAAGTATAATGTTAGGACTAGTCCACAGTGCCAGACTGTGTCGTAAGCTGACAAAAGGTCAACAAAAGCAGTGCTGACCTTCTGTCCTGCCTCAAAGGCGTCCTCAATAAAAGGTGTCAGTCTAATCACTTGATCCTCAGCAATACAGCCTGGTCAGAACACTGCATGGTAATGAGGTAATTAAGGATCGATTAAAGGCAACATTCCTTTAAGTACCAGTCTCTTGAGCAGCTTAAAAGTGATACTGATCAGAGTAACTGGGCAATAGATCTTCTGCTCATCCACCTTCCCTCCAGGCTTAAGAAGTGCCACTACATGTGATCTTCACCAGACCTTTGGAACAGTACAGCATTCCAGACAAGTATTGTAGTCTTAGAGGCAAGTCACAACAGGATGAGCTCATGTGATTCAAGAACTCCCATTGATGGTGTCAAACACAGGAACCTTGTAAGGGTTTTATGCAAGAAATCGCTTATTCCAGTTCCTGCCTAGCGAATGGCTGGGTTAAGCTGGAGTCAGTTGAAGGGGCTGACCAAATCTTCTGAGAGCAGACAATTCCTTCCAGTCATGTTCTCTGTGATTACTGGTCAGCTGCTGGCCAGAAGGTGGGCTGCCACAGCATTTGCTAAGACATGTAAGGTTTAGAGTTTTTCTCTACCCAAAGATGATGAAGGCAGCCCCAAAGTCCTACAGCTTGAGGGTGGGAAGTCCAGACTTTCAAAACATTCATGCCACCTTTCCTGCCTCTTAACACCAAGTGTCAGGTGCTGCCTCGCCATATTCAGGCCTAGTGGTTGGAGCGGAGGTCAGCGTCAGATGTAGGGTCGGGACTGGGCCAAGGGTGGCACTGGAATCGAGATCCAGGAACAGGCCAGGGTCAGAACCAAGATCAGAGTCCGTAGACAAGCCAGAACCAGTACCACAGCCACAGTCCAGGTGCAGGCCAGGGGTCAGCAAGGGATGATCAGAGTCCAGGGACAAGCCCAGTCAGTACTGTATCCAGAGTCTAGGTACAGGCCAAAGTTTGAAGCTGGGTAGTCAGAGTCCAAGGGTCCAGGGAGGGTCAGAGGTAGGCATGGGGTGATAACAGGGCTGGAGAAGGTCAGACTAGGTCAAAGACAAGACTGGAACAGGACTCGGGCAAGGCTGGGGCAGGAACAGAGTCAATAGCAGGCTGGGAGTTTTGAGAGTCTGATACACTGTAAGGCTGCAGGAGGGTTCCTGGCGGGGTAGTGTTGTTTCACAGGCTAATCTAAAGCTGTGGTGGGGGTTGGGGAAATACCTGGGCCTGGGGATCATCAGTAAGCTAGGCATACAGCAGCAACAACCCAGCTGTACTGAGAGGAGACTCACCTCAGCCCCACTGGAGGGGCAGATGAACAAGCAGCCCCGGTTTGGTTGCAGGTTTGCCTCACACTAAGAAGTCCATTAACATATTAGTGGCTTATTTTGTCCCCTCAGGCAAAGGAGACTGATTTTTTGGTAAACAGCCTGATACTGATCCAATGCAGAATCTGAAATGGCGAATGGGGAGACCACAGTGAAGTATTCTGTAAAACTCTGGTGGCATCTTATATGAACTTGACTGAAAGTGCTGAAAAGGCTCCATGGTGATCGCTGAGGAGGAACCAAGGCCAGGAAAACTAGGCTAGTTTCCATTATAAAAAGAGATATTAAGTAAAAATATAATAGTTGTTCAGGTGGGTAAAAATGCTCTTAGCCAGAGCATGAACCAAGATTAAAGATGATCACACATTAAAGTAATTTAGGAAATACGTGTTACACTGGGTAATCGAGAACAACATCACCTGCACTCTGAGGCAAGTGTTTATGTAAATTCTGTGGCAAGGCCTGGATTCTGCAGCAACCCATGATGAGTTTGGGACTGGGGGCACACAGATTATTTGGATGTTCCTACTAAAATGATGAGCAGTGAAATTCATAGATTCATAGATTCATAGATTCTAGGACTGGAAGGGACCTCGAGAGGTCATCGAGTCCAGTCCCCTGCCCGCATGGCAGGACCAAATACCGTCTAGACCATCCCTGATAGACATTTATCTAACCTACTCTTAAATATCTCCAGAGATGGAGATTCCACAACCTCCCTAGGCAATTTATTCCAGTGTTTAACCACCCTGACAGTTAGGAACTTTTTCCTAATGTCCAACCTAGACCACCCTTGCTGCAGTTTAAACCCATTGCTTCTGGTTCTATCCTTAGAGGCTAAGGTGAACAAGTTTTCTCCCTCCTCCTTATGACACCCTTTTAAATACCTGAAAACTGCTATCATGTCCCCTCTCAGTCTTCTCTTTTCCAAACTAAACAAACCCAATTCTTTCAGCCTTCCTTCATAGGTCATGTTCTCAAGACCTTTAATCATTCTTGTTGCTCTTCTCTGGACCCTTTCCAATTTCTCCACATCTTTTTTAAAATGCGGTGCCCAGAACTGGACACAATACTCCACCTGAGGCCTAACCAGAGCAGAGTAGAGCGGAAGAATGACTTCTCGTGTCTTGCTCACAACACACCTGTTAATACATCCCAGAATCATGTTTGCTTTTTTTGCAATAGCATCACACTGTTGACTCATATTTAGCTTTTGGTCCACTATAACCCCTAGATCCCTTTCTGCCGTACTCCTTCCTAGACAGTCTCTTCCCATTCTGTATGTGTGAAACTGATTTTTCCTTCCTAAGTGGAGCACTTTGCATTTGTCTTTGTTAAACTTCATCCTGTTTACCTCAGCCCATTTCTCCAATTTGTCCAGATCATTTTGAATTATGACCCTGTCCTCCAAAGCAGTTGCAATCCCTCCCAGTTTGGTATCATCCGCAAACTTAATAAGCGTACTTTCTATGCCAATATCTAAGTCGTTGATGAAGATATTGAACAGCGCCGGTCCCAAAACAGACCCCTGCGGTACCCCACTCGTTATGCCTTTCCAGCAGGATTGGGAACCATTAATAACAACTCTCTGAGTACGGTTATCCAGCCAGTTATGCACCCACCTTATAGTAGCCCCATCTAAATTGTATTTGCCTAGTTTATCGATAAGAATATCATGCGAGACTGTATCAAATGCCTTACTAAAGTCTAGGTATACCACATCCACAGCTTCACCCTTATCCACAAGGCTCGTTATCCTATCAAAGAAAGCTATCAGATTGGTTTGACATGATTTGTTCTTCACAAATCCATGCTGGCTGTTCCCTATCACCTTACCACCTTCCAAGTGTTTGCAGATGATTTCCTTAATTACTTGCTCCATTATCTTCCCTGGCACAGAAGTTAAACTAACTGGTCTGTAGTTTCCTGGGTTGTTTTTATTTCCCTTTTTATAGATGGGCACTATATTTGCCCTTTTCCAGTCTTCTGGAATCTCTCCCGTCTCCCATGATTTTCCAAAGATAATAGCTAGAGGCTCAGATACCTCCTCTATTAGCTCCTTGAGTATTCTAGGATGCATTTCATCAGGCCCTGGTGACTTGCAGGCATCTAACTTTTCTAAGTGATTTTTAACTTGTTCTTTTTGTATTTTATCTGCTAAACCTACCCCCTTCCCATTAGCATTCACTATGTTAGGCATTCCTTCAGACTTCTCGGTGAAGACCGAAACAAAGAAGTCATTAAGCATCTCCGCCATTTCCAAGTTTCCTGTTACTGTTTCTCCCTCTTCACTAAGCAGTGGGCCTACCCTGTCTTTGGTCTTCTTCTTGCTTCTAATGTATTGATAAAAAGTCTTCTTGTTTCCCTTTATTCCCGTAGCTAGTTTGAGCTCATTCTGTGCCTTTGCCTTTCTAATCTTGCCCCTGCATTCCTGTGTTGTTTGCCTATATTCATCCTTTGTAATCTGTCCCAGTTTCCATTTTTTATATGACTCCTTTTTATTTTTTAGATCATGCAAGATCTCGTGGTTAAGCCAAGGTGGTCTTTTGCCACATTTTCTATCTTTCCTAACCTAAAATCAAGTCTAGAACAGCTTCCCCCCAGTAGCTTTTTCAACCTTCTGAAATAAAAAGTTGTCTCCAATGCAGTCCAAGAATTTGTTGTGCCCCGCTGTGTTATTTTCCCAACATATATCCGGATAGTTGAAGTCCCCCATCACCACCAAATCTTGGGCTTTGGATGATTTTGTTAGTTGCTTAAAAAAAGCCTCATCCACCTCTTCCACCTGGTTAGGTGGCCTGTAGTAGACTCCTAGCATGACATCTCCCTTGTTTTTTTACCCCTTTTAGCCTAACCCAGAGACTCTCAACACTTCCGTCTCCTATGTCTATCTCTACCTCAGTCCAAGTGTGTACATTTTTAATATATAAGGCAACACCTCCTCCCTTTTTCCCCTGTCTATCCTTCCTGAGCAAGCTGTACCCATCCACACCAACATTCCAATCATGTGTATTATCCCACCAAGTTTCAGTGATGCCAACAATGTCATAGTTGTATTTATTTATTAGCACTTCCAGTTCTTCCTGCTTATTGCCCATACTTCTCGCATTTGTATATAGGCATCTAAGATACTGGTTTGATCTTTCCTCCCAGTTCTGTCCTTACCCTCCTTTCTCTCTGACAATATAGCCCACACTCCCTCTCATTTCCGACCCATCTCCCCGGTCTCCATGTTCCCCACTTACCTGTGGGCTTTGCTCACCTGTCCCCGTCGAACCTAGTTTAAAGCCCTCCTCACTAGGTTAGCCAGTCTATGTCCAAATAGGGTCTTTCCTCTCCTCGAAAGGTGAACGCCATCTCTGCCTAGCAGTCCTTCCTCGAATAGCATCCCGTGGTCTAGGAAGCCAAAGTCCTCCTGGCGACACCATCTTCGCAGCCAGGCATTCACCTCCATGATGCACCTGTCTCTGCCCGGGCCCCTACCTTTGACAGGAAGAATTGAAGAGAATACCACCTGCGCTCCAAACTCCTTCACCCGTACTCCCAGAGCCCTGTAGTCACTCTTGATCCGCTCAGTGTCACACCGCGCAGTATCATTTGTGCCCACATGGATGAGTAGCATGGGGTAGTAGTCAGAGGGCTGGATAATCCTCGACAATGCCTCCGTAACGTCTCGGATACGGGCTCCCGGCAGGCAGCATACCTCCCGAGATGAAATGTCAGGGCGACAGATGGGCGCCTCCGTCCCCCTCAGCAGAGAGTCTCCGACCACCACTACCCTACGTTTCCTATTCGCAGTGGTGGCAGCAGACCTCCCAGCCTTAGGGGTACGAGGCTTCTCCTCCTTTACTGTAGGGAGTGATTCCTTCTTTCCTGTATCAAGAAGAGCATAACGGTTACCTATTACCACGGCAGGAGGGTTCGGAGCAGGGGTGGAGCACTGCCTGCTGCCAGAAGTAACCAGCTGCCAGTGTCCACCCTGAGCCATCTCCTCCTCCACCAGTGGTGTATCAGCAGTCCTGTGTACTGGGACAGCTACCTCAGCTGTCTCCACATGGACACTGTCAAGGAATTGCTCGTGGATTCGGATGCTCCTCAACCTAGCCACCTCCTCCTGTAGCTCTCCCACCTGCTGCTTGAGAGATTCCACCAGCAGGCACCTCTCACATTGGATGGTCCCCCCCAGCCTGGATATCAGTAAGTTGAAATTGCAAGTTACAGTCTCTGCAAAACCACACCAGGATCTGGGTAGAAGCATCCATGCTCATGCACTCTGTCTGGCTACAGGCACAGGTGGAGGAGACAGAAGCAGTGCTGGCACAGGTGTTGCAGGTCTTCCTAACCATCGTAAGCCTCCCTCTGTCAAACTCCTGTCTGCAGCCCCCTGTCCGCTGAAAGGGTTGTTTAAGCAAGAAGTTTGGAATGTAGTTGGTTTATAGGTATTAAGGGGAATAAAGAGAAAACAGATAGAACCGGCAAGGGACCCTCGCCCCCTTCCTGCTCCCTTGCGAAACTCCCTGTTAGCAGCCCCTGTTCGCAAAAGCTCCCTGGTCGCTTGTGCGCTGCTTTATAAAGCCCTGGCCTGTATGAATGCCCCGCCCACTGATTAAGGCTCAGCCACTTACCAGAGGCTTCTAGCTTTCAAACCTTCCTTTGAAGCTCACAGCTTCACAATGGTTAACAGTGTTGTTGTTTAAACTGTTACTGATCAATCTCATGGTTAATAACCTGCTGAGCTGAATGGAGTGGTTCATAGCTTCCTTTCGGGTTTCTTATAGTCTAAAGCATTGGTTTGTTCTTGGTTTACATTCTCAACCATAAGGGAATATGCCATGGCTGCAGAATCAAGGAATACATGAGCCTCTGAACACAATGCAGAACAGAATAACAAAAGTCAGCTGCACAACTGTGAGTGTACACCACAAAGAGTTAGATGGATGTGTAACAATGGAATCACGGGATGCAGACTGTAGCTAGGAAGGTGAATAACCTTCTTCCCCCCCACAATGTTACTATAGGTATCTCCCATTGCACAGTGTAGTGGGGTAGGTCACCCTGTTTTTGGCAGCACACTATGCACACGCTTGTCTTTGCCTTTCAACACATATGTGCTTCACACTCATTGTCCTTTCAGACAGTTCTCTGATAAGCAAAATAAGCAACAGTAAAGCACAATTTCTGTAATACAACAGCTATTATTATTGATTTCACTGGTTTGTTTATTCACATGTTTAATTGGTTATGTTAATGGAATTTTAATCCACATTTCACTTGTATGTGGCTGATAACACAACACTTTTGTGTGGCTGCAGTGACATTTTCCGACCATTACCATTCATCACCAAGGGTTAAGGACAATCCAATCAATCCATTATAACGTTCCCAGCAATCTTATGCTAACTGGCAATTCTAAATGTTTTATTTGGTTAGGTTTCAATTAAACCTTACTGTATAGAGTGATGAGGTAACTCCAGGGTCATGTATGCTATATGATCTTTAAAAAATGGGTAAACCAAAGAAATTATTTGATTGGTTAACAAAGATTTCAGTCATCTTAAAATAAAGATTTAACACTGTAAACATTCAGATTTAAGATTATTGGGAATTGTGCATCCAGACCTGTTCGGAAGCTTTGAAAATCTCATATAAAAGTATAAGTAGAGAGGAATGTTGAAAGAGGATCCAAGTAATGTGATTGTCTAATGTGTCAGGCATTAGTTCTACAGAAGTAGCCTGTCTATCCCAACTGAAACTGTATCATCTACAAAACAAAGGCAAACCTCTATTGCCCCTGGGGGTTCGCGAAATGTTCCAGGGTGTTCTTTGGAAAAAAATCCCTAATTGCAGACAGAGCTGTCCCTAGGTACCCCTGGCAGCATGGGGCCAGCAGCATGGAGCCCCTGAACTTCCAAGAGCTAAGCAGATCAAAGCAAGCATATCTATCACACCGAGGAGATTTAAACTTCAAGACTCCTTATAAGAAATGGAAAGGGAGGTGGATATTTTTTGCTGATTTTAAAATTAAATAGGCAGCTAGTATTGTTTTTAAAATTATTATGAAGAACAAGTTTAAGCTTTGTTGTAACATGCATTTTTTGCTGGGACTGCTCAAGACCTGAATGCTTGTGGAAGGAGGAACTCTTTGAGTTGGTTTCTTAAATATCTTCATGCTGTTTCACATCTGATACTCCTTGATGAAACATAGGAGCCTTGTCTTATAACAGGCTTATTCGAAGTGATACAAGCGACAAAAGTGAGATCTTGGAAGAGTGTTGCCGTTTTCATAATGTAATAAAAATACCATAATTATTAATAATAATTAATAATAAATAGTGTGTAATAAGCATGTCATAAAAACAAATGTTATATTTCCAAGCTCACTGCTTTTATAATTTATACTCAGGTAAAGGAGAAAATCCCTGGAAATATTCATTTTTAGGAGGGGGTTCGTGAGACTTGACATTTTAGTGAAAGAGGGTCACAGGTTGTTAAAGTTTGGGAACCACTGCTCTGTTGAGTCATTGCTTGGAGAAACATGGTGAGCTGGGGGCCAGTGGTCTTTGGCTAACCCTTGGGCCATCAGTTCTTCCCAACCAACCTTTACATCCCAAGGAATAGATGATGTTTAAGCAGAAAATGTTTAAATTAGGGCTGTCTATTAATCCCAGTCAACTCACACAATTAACTCAAAAAAATTAATTGCGATTAAAAAAATTAATTGTGATTAATTGCAGTTTTAATCGCACTATTAAACAATAGAATATCACTTGAAATTTATTAAATATTTTGGATGTTTTTCTACATTTTCATATATATTGTATTCTGTGTTGTAATTGAAATCAAAGTGTATATTATTTTTTATTATAAATATTTGCACTGTAAAAATTATAAATAAAATAAATAGTATTTTTGAACTCACCTCATACAAGTACTGTAGTGCAATCTCTTTGTCGTGAAAGTGCAACTTACAAATGTAGAATTCTTTTTGTTACATAACTGCACTCAAAAACAAAACAATGTAAACTTCAGAGCCTACAAATCCACTCAGTCCTACTTCTTGTTCAGCCAATCACTCAGACAAACAAGTTTGTTTACATTTGCAGGAGATAATGCTGCCCTCTTCTTATTTACAATGTCACCAGAAAGTGAGAACAGGCATTTGCATGGCACTTTTGTAGCTGGCATTGCAGGGTATTTACATGCCAGATATGCTAAACATTAATATGCTTCTTCATGCTTTGGCTGCCATTGCAGAGGACATGCTTGTTTGTCTGAGCGATTGGCTGAACAAGAAGCAGGACTGAGTGGACTTGCAGGCTCTAAAATCGTACATTGTTTTATTTTTGAATGCAGTTATCTTTTTGAACATAATTCTACATTTGTAAGTTCAACTTTCATGATAAAGAGATTGCACTACAGTACTTGTATTAGGTGAATTGAAAATACTATTTCTTTTGTTTTTTACCTTGCAAATATTTGTAATCAAAAATAAATACAACGTGAGCACTGTACACTTTGTATTTTGTGTTGTAATTGAAATCAATGTATTTGAAAATGTAGAAAACATTCAAAAATATTTAAATAAATGGTATTCTATTATTAACAGTGCGATTAATCATACGATTAATCGTGATTAATTTTTTTAATTGCTTGACAGCCCTAATTTAAATGTTAAAAACAAGGCCACTTTGTCAGGTTTTGCCTCTTTTCCTTAGAGTCTAACTTTGCATATGCAACTAATTGCACCCTAAAAAAGCACGTGTAGACCTTCTTGCCAGCTTTCTGATCTCTCCATGTAGACTGAAGTTTTGCACCATGCCACAATGGCCATGTGGACTGGTGGAAGGAGAGCCTGACCTCAGGAACTGAGTAGCCCGTGGGCTGTAGCAGGGACTTCTGTAGCAAGAGCTAGGAGCACTAGCTAGGCAGGGAAAGGGCCAGCTGGGGCTATCTGCCAAGCACCCTCTCCAGAGCGGTACAGCCCCAGTGATGGCAGATGAATGTTTTTTACAGCCTGAACTCTGGATGTTGTCTCCTGCCTATTGGTTGTTTGTCCCAAACCTGTCAATCTCAATGCCGCTTTGTCTTCCACTTGCCTATGTACCCTTTCCATTCCCCCACCCCCACTTTAATCATCCCAAGTCCCTTATACCACATGCCACTCAATTTCCTTCTTCCTTTTATTGACTCCCCCACCTGACATACCCATCTTTCCCACTCACCCCAACCTTGCCCCCGAATAATTAAAAGCAGGAAAAAAACCTGAACAAGACACGTGATCAATTTGCTTGTACCTTGCATCTGCTTCCCCACCCTCACCCCACAACCTTTGTCTGGGTTTAGTCCATTTCAAATACAAGCTCTCTGGGACATGCTCAGCAAGGCTCTCCTCCTTATAATGATAGACTCAAAGAGCTCAATCTATTTAGCTTAACAAAGAGAAGGGGTGAGTTGATTATAGTCTATAAGTATTTACATGGGGAACGAATATTTAATAATAATGAGCTCTTCAGTCTAGCAGAGGAAGGTCTAACATGGTCCAATGGCTGGAAGTGGAAGCTAGATAAATTCAGACTGGAAACAAGGGGTACATTTTTAATGGTGAGAGTAATTAACCACTGGAACAATTTACCAAGTGTCGTGGTGGATTCTCCTTCTCTGGCAATGTTTACATCAAGATTGGATATTCGTCTGAAAGATCTGCTCTTGGGATTATTTTGGGGCAGTTCTATGGCCTGTGTTATACAGGAGATCAGACTAGATGATCACAGTGGTCCCTTCTGGCCTTGGAATCCCTGAATCCTGAAAGGGACCTTCCCCCATATCAATAACAACAGATAGTTCCTGCTCGGAGCATGAGTATCATTGGTCACATTTTGTTCCAGGGATCACAGCCAGCAAGAATATAGGCATATAATGAAGCTACTCTTGCAACCAACACTGGATCTGTAACTACTTCTGGGCGGCATGTCTACAAACAGGCAAAATTTGTGAAAAACAAACAATAACATTGTGTAATACTCAGGAAAGATTTGTAGTGTAAGCATCAAAGGGTGAAACTCTCTCTGCTCACATACAGCCAGAGTAATTGGGCTCTTGATGGGCAGATGGGTTGGGATGGTGTAATCCACACTGCAACCTGGGGCCAAGAGCATGGCACTGCTACACAGCCTCCCTTCTCCTCCTCCTGCCAACACGCACACACAGCTTCTAGTCCAACGTGCTGGCTAGATTAGCAGTCCCATCCCCTGTGTAGCAGTTGTGCACAGTATTGGGGCCAGTGGATCCATGTAAATGGGCTCCTCCTCTGGACAACTCCCAGCCTGGCTCTTTCGCAGCTGCCATGCCAGGCTATGACATGCCAGGCTATGCAAAGACGCTCCAAGACCCTTTGTGTTCTGGTTGCATTCCTAACCCACTATGGAATTTAGTGGTGCAGGGGGCATCTTTGGAGAACACATTGGAAACTGTGCAAGGGGTAAGGGGTTTTTATTGCTTTATTGATGCTATTTAGGTGTCAAAATCTAGAGGAAAGAGAAGGGTGGAGGGATAACTTAGTGGTTTGAGCATTGGCCTGCTAAACCCAGGGTTGTGAGTTCAATCCTTGAGGGGGCCACTTAGGGATCTGGGGCAAAATCAGTACTTGGTCCTGCTAATGAAGGCAGGGGGCTGGACTCAATGACCTTTCAAGGTCCCTTCCAGTTCTAGGAGATAGGATGTCTCCATTATTTTAAAAAAAAAAAAAAAAAAAAAAGGGTCTTGCAACGGGATGGACACAGAGAGACAAGAATGATGTTCAAGACGGGGTTGACGAAGGAGATGAAGATGGATGTTGGGTATTTGAGGAACAGAGGGAAAATAACTATGCCATAGAAAGAGATGGGACTTGAGACATGGGAGTGGAAGCAAATCCATGGATAATTGTTAAAACTAAGAGGAGAAGCTGCTCTAGTGGATTCTAGAAAGCCAGTGAGCACTTCTAAGGGCTTGTTTATACTTACCACGCTAGTTTGGCAGCAGGCAATCGAACTTCTGGGTTCGATTTATCGCGTCTTGTCTGGACGTGATAAATCGAACCCAGAAGTGCTCACTGTCAACTCCGGTAATCCTGCTTGGCGCGAGGAGTATGCAGAGTCGACGGGGGAGCCTGCCTGCCGCGTCTGGACCGCGGTAAGTTCGAACTAAGGTACGTTGACTTCAGCTACGTTATTCACGTAGCTGAAGTTGAGTACCTTAATTTGAATTGGGGGTTAGTGTAGACCAGGCCTTAAGGGAGGATTGACACTGTGGTGATTGATGCATCAGCGGTCGATTTAGTGGGTCTAGAAGACCCGCTAAATTGACCACCGATCGCTCTCCTGTATTCTACCTGATCGAGAAGAGTAAGACGTTGCATAGTGTGGACCCCACAGTAAGTAGATCTAAGCTACATCGATTCGAGTTACGCTATTCACGTAACTTAAATTGCGTAGCTTAGATCGACTTTTCCCGTTAGTGTAGACAAGGCCTAAGAATGATCACAGCCATTTCCAGATATGGGAGAGGAGACAAGCTGCTGCATTGTGCACAACAGTGCAAAATGTTGGAAATCAATTGTAAATCATGAGTTTGGGATTCTTTGAGATGAAGTGTAATCTGATTTACAATGTTACAAAAAGAAATTAAAATTAATTCCAACATGATTGTGGGTATACCGCAATTTAATATAACCACGCTGTGGCCTTTAAATCTCTGAATCGCAATATGCCAACAATCATTAGTTCTTTAAGTTTCACATTTTATTTTAAAATGTAAATTGGAAATATCAGATAGCTTGTTATTTACATTTTAGAATTATGATCCTTGCTTAAAAACACAGCACTCCATGGTGTAATAAAGTCATTGTGCAACTATTACATAGTTAGGGTGGTTAAAGGCACTCCACTTCACCTCATCATTTCTTTTTGCTTAAATATTATGCCACATACTGATTAATACCAGACCAATAAAATCATTTTAGCAATCTGGTTAGAGTCTTTTGTCTACCCAGATGGTCTGCAATGTTAATGTGTGACAATTTCAACAATGAACCAGGACTGTTTTATGGAACCAACATTTGTTCCACTGCTTTTTCTTTTTAGGCTCAGAATTTTGACACAGATGGTACAAATTACTCAAAAAACAGAAATGTTCATTTAGAAGGTTTAAATATGTGGTTTTACTCAGGCCATCCGAATCTTTTACATTTGCAATTCAGTAAATTTACTAACAACCCTGCTGTAATTAAGGTCTATAAAAAACATTTTCCCCCTTTCTGCTGGCTTCTCCCCTCCTTAAATGTGTACATTTCATTATGCTTCCAAATAAGTATTAATATTTATTCCAGTTTTGTAATGCTTTGAATTGTGCAGAACTTACACTGTTCAATCTTACGTCCATACCTTTTTAATGATTGCAGCATTTAGTCTGTAACAATTTATTAATCCCTGATAGAACCTAAACATTGCTAGATCATCAAAAAAAAAATCAATGGGTGTTCGGCTGCAAGCTGCAGAGCATCTTTATTTAAAGTGCGAGATGTGCAACCTTGAGGTTGAGTACAGAATTGTGAAGGTGGGAAAGTGCTAGATTTGTATCATAGTGAAATTACAGCAGCTAAGGGAAAACTGACTGCATGGGGTAAAAAGGGAAACAGTGTCTAAGGAGAAGTGCACTAAACCTTTGATTCTGAGCCTGTGAACGGCGAGCTGCTAGTGTTCTACTGTAACTCACAAGAGAAATAAGTAAGCAAAATCCCAGGAAGGCAAAGGGGTTAACCCATAGCAACTCAATGCTGTCCTAGAAACATATATATCAGGAATTCTTAGCTTTAAATCCAGACGGGTTTGAGTCCTAAACTGGGACTTGGGCATATAATCAGTACTGCAACTCAATGGACTGCAACTCAATTCTGGATGGAGGAGCTCCACTGCTTGAGCATCATCCTCCAATGGGACATTACAGTCAAACTTCCCTTTATGCCCATTTTTGGTAGCTAAGGATCCCACAGCACTTTCTGAAGAAGCCTCCCGGATACCATTCCCTCTCTTTATAGAGCAAATATCCATGTCTCAGACTGCACCTTGGTTATTGCTGAGTGTACAGTGGCTGTTCCATGCCATTGCACCTTACCAGCTGCTAACAAACTGGATGGTGAGGTATAGCCAGTGGGGATAGGCTGATATTCAGGTGGCCAATTATTCTGGAAATAAATTCAGAAAAACTTATTATGGAAATAATGGGGGGAAATATTAACTCAGAGGCAGTGGTATCATAGGTGCTGGAGCTGGGGTGCTGCCGCACCCCTGGCTTGAAATGGTTTTCATCATATACAGGGTTTAGAGTTTGGTTCAATGGCTCTCAGCACCCACACTGTACAAATTGTTCCAGCACCCCTGAGTGGTAGCATCAAAAGGGGACGTGGCAGAGAAAGGAACCTCATTTTGAAATAATTTTCCATGGTGTTGGATGTCCACATCTTCCATGAATTAGTCATGGCCGCAAAGATGGTAAGAGGCAGCATTACACAGTGCTACCCTTTGGATCTATCTGTTGCCTCTGATCTATACCTAGATCGAAGCTCTTCAGAGCAGGGACCATCTTTGTTATGTGCTCATGCAGTGCCAAGCACAATGGTGCAAGGACCTCTAGGTGTTATCATAATAAAAAATACATAATAAGATGCCGACAGCCCTGGATGAGCAAGGCACTACAAGAGAGAATCAAAATAACCAGAAGATAAGCAGCAGTATAGGGTTTTGCTGGTCAGAAAGGGGTGGGCAAGCCCAGGTCAGCCTACCCAGAGGCCATATGGCATCTACCAGCCCTCAGTGTTACCATCACAGCTTCTCTCCATCCAAGGTAGGCTGCTTGGATCGAGGTGCTGCTGTACGAGCGCAGTAAGTCATCTGCTTCCTGAGGATCCTTTTTGGTTTTAAGATGGCTGAACTGAACGTGGCTTGTTTACTGAACTTGTGAGAGCTGGGTTCCACACTGTTCACCCCCCAGCCCGCTGGCTGTCTTTCCAAACCCTAGAACTACATTCAGGAGGTGCTCAATTGGATGTACTTCATGATCTGCAAATCCATGTCATTGTACTAGTCAGACCACCAGAGAAATACAAGGCAATTTCAAGGCATTGCAATTGCACACAGCAACAAAGCGTGGCTATTTCAGTCCCCACAACTAATTTACCTGAACCCTTCTCTCTTTTGTTAATAGTACGATTGTAGCCTTTTGTTATTTCAGTTATCATCATCATCACGATGTACTGGTTTATATCGGATTATGTTCCTGTGTTAGTTCTTGGTTGGAATATTATTTAAAACAAATCAGTTAATTCAACTTTAGAGTCAAATTAAAAAAAAAATAAAACTACACAAAACACTGCTGTCCTTTACTAATCCGTTCAGAAAGTACAACGTATTTGTGTACGAAGCTTCAATTCATTATGGTATTCTATTAGGTCTGACAACAGAAAGTGCATTTTGAGTTTTTAAATGTTGTTTCCATTAGAATCAATCACGCCATGCAATTAAGTCAATAGTCTCACCATTTTTGCTGTTATGAGCTAAACCATCCTAAATATATTGACAGCTGTCTCCTATAAGATGACACAAATTAGGTTGAGAGGGCATAAGCCTAAATGTCACCAGTGGGAGGATATCAGTTATTCTTTCAGAAATCTACCTAATTTTCAAACCCCATAAGGCATGCAGTAGACTCTCTTTGCATTGGCAGCATGCAGTAATCAATGTTTTGCATATTACAATCAATAACATGCTTAAATGTTTAAGTTTTGCATTCTTTTGCAATAAATATTGATATATTACAAACTATGTTCATTGGACTTTTTGTTTGCAGTATGTACTGTATCATTCAGCAAATAAGTGAGCTAAATATTGTTTGTTACAAAACAGATGTCAAATGAAATTATGCCATATGTGCTATTAAACACTTTTCTTATTTTTTTGTACAGTGAAAACCAAGATTTAGTTTCAGAAGTGAATGTATTTAGCTTTTCAAGGATCTGAAGCATGAAAGCAACATCTTTGAAATATTTTTTAAACCTGCTGTGCATCATGTAATCCAGTTTTGTAAGCTAAATCTAAGTGTTTTTAGAATATCTTCAAAATAAATAAATACATCATAAAATCTTTGATGGTAATACCACCACTCCACAGGTCCCAAATCTTTCTAAAAGAAACAGGCAAGCATTAAGTTCCTAGGGATGTTGTCCTGTCAGATGCTCTAAGGACAAAGAATTTTACAAGCAGAGAAATTATGTTAATTTGGAAATTTTTACACATTTTAACCCATATAAACTAAATTCACATACAGCCTGTGTAGATCTTTGTTGTGAATTTTTCATACTGGAGTCTGGGTATATACTGTTTACAGGATTCGTGAAAAAAAATCAATGTGAACACAGACTACCTTGTAAATGAGACACTCCAATTCAAAGATTCAGTCTGTGCCTTGTCTTATTGAGAAAGCTTAAAAACAAAGCATGTAGCATGATCTATATCTCTAGGCTCTGAAAGTGTGAACTCTAAAACAGAATGAGCAGAATGCAAGAAACATGTTGCTAAGAGCCATACAGTAAAACAAAATCTGGATGCCACAAGAATAGTGACATCGGCATCAGAGGCAAAGACACATCCACCCACAAATGGAAATACAGTGTGTCGGAAAAACTAGAGGAAGAGAAGCAGATGCAGCAGCAGCAGCAGGAGGAAGAACCCCAATGTGCTCTTCAGCCTCCATACGAAGTTTCCTTTCTCCTAGTTATCAAAAGATGGAAAGTTTAGGCAGGGGACGAGAGGAGATGGAAGGGCCAAGGGAGCATGTCTCTGCTTTAGGCAAGGAACCAAGTGCAGTGCCACACCCAGAACAGATCTCCCCAAGCAGCACTGCAAGCAAAATACAAGAGGATTGTGACTATTATTATGTCATTTTCTAAAAACATTATTTATTAAGATTTCCCTGTGATGCAAATGACTGTTTCCTTGTCAAATGAGCATTAGGACTGGGAAGAATGTCCTTGGTCCTTTGGCAGGATGGACTTAGATACCAAAGGTAACGGGGTATCTGAAATAGTGTGAACAAATGTTTACACTTTTTTGGGAGAAGTCCCATCTCAAAACAATGGGCATATTAACCATTTCCAGATTGTGGTGGGGAAAGCCTCTCTCAGTTCTGAGCGCCTGATGCAAATCTATCTGAAATTATCTGTCCGAGGACATATTGCACAATCTTCAGTTCCTGGAAGGAGTTTGCTTCTAACCAGCCATAAATTCAGAATTAGCAAAGATGATGGTGCCTTGCTTGCACCTTATGCGACTTTTGATGGCATGGGAAGGATTCTGACTTAGATGTGCACAGGCAAAAGTGAAAATGGATCTACTGCCCAGGAGCTTGGTATGCAAAATATACAGGGCTAAATGCCTGGTGGATAAAAGTTAGATACAGTTGCAGTACTCTGGCTGCTAAAATCTACATAGAAGCTCTTCCAACACAATGATTAGGGCCCTACCAAATTCACGGTCCATTTTGGTCAATTTCATGGTCATAGGATTTTAAAAATCATAAATTTCATGATTTCAGCTATTTAAATCTGAAATTCACAGTGTTGTAATTGTAGGGGTTCAGACCCAAAAAGGAGTTGTGTGTGTGTGTGTGTGTGTGTGTGTGTGTGGAGGGGGGGGCTCACGGTTATTGTAGGGGGATTGCAGTATTGCTATCCTTACTTCTGCGCTGCTGCTGGCGGGGTGCCGCCTTCAGAGCTGGGCGCCCAACCAACACCCGCCACTCTGGCCGCCCAGCTCTGAAGGCAGCACAGAAGTAAGGGTGGCAATACCGTGACCCCCCTAAAATAACCTTGTGACCCCCCTGCAACTCCTTTTTGAGTCAGGACCCCCAATTTGAGAAACGCTGGTCTCCTCTGTGAGATCTGCCTAGTATGGGGTAAAAACTCACAAAAGACCAGATTTCACGGTCCATAATGGGTTTTTCATGGCTGTGAATTTGGTAGGGCCCTAACAATGATGTCTACTGTCTTATAACTTATGTATACCTCCACTGGGAATGGCAATACTCATGTGAGAGTAAGAGGTCTAAGGAAAGAGAAGGGACAGCAGAAGTTCAGCTTGGACTTGAAAACCCCTATTCAGGTGATATGGAGAGAGGGTGATACACAGAAGGGGACACTCCACTCACACCCCTTCAACGGTGTGCCATATCAGCCCCTACTTATGCCAAAAAAGTGATGGTGTAGAAGGAGCAGGGCTTATGGTCTCCAATACACACGTAAGGCCAAGGATTACAGATATGAGGTGCCAAACCCTATGGATTTAGGTATTATACATGTAACTCCTCCAGATCTCACATCAATGGCAGCATGACTAGTTTAACTGCCACATCATCCTTGGTCTCCCAGCAGCCACCACAAACATACTGCAGCCAAAACGGTGACCAAGCATGTAAAGAAAATTAGCACTGAGTCAGAATTAACTTCCAGAGCAAACTGCAGTGAAAGTTATGCCCCTTTACCACAAGAGAATGCTCTAGAAACAAGCTGCCCCCCTGCTAGCCTCTCTAAACTCCATTAACTACACAGAACAACAAAGGAACAGATGTCCCATGCTGCTGCCTGGCCGGCACATGCCATATAGTCATTGCTTCCCCCTGGAGAGGGCTCCTGGCCCCTTCTGCATGAATAGGATCATAGGGCCCAAATATCATTACAGTTAGCGGAATATTATTGTACACAGCACCATCCTTTTCATCAACCAAATTTTGGTTCCTAGGTTATTAACATTAACAAAAAATATCAGCAGTCGAGATAGCATACACAACTTTTAAGTTCTATAACCGGTTTCAATAAAACCTGTTTCCTTCAGACCATGTACAGAGCAAGTGGTACACACCCCAGGAGGCACGGCTCGCCCAGCTTCCCAATGTGAGGTACCGGAGCTGAGTGTCTCTCCCCCGCCCCTTGTACAAAGGCCTGTGACAATAACCTATAATGCGTATATTAACCATTTCCAGATTATGGTGGGGAAAGCCTTGCTCAGTTCTGAGCCCCTGATGCAAATCTATCTGAAATTATCTTTCCCAGGACATATTGCACAATCTTCAGTTCCTGGAAGGAATTTGCTTCTAACCAGCCATAAAGATGACAATATGCTCTGGGGAGTCCAAGGGCTGTATCCTTCTAGAACCCCAATTTGCTCCCTATGGAAATGTCTTAGAGAATTTATAAAAAAAATGACCCCAAATCCCTTTCCATAGGGATTTTAAACCATCCTCCAGAACTCACAAGAATTCTATCCCTTTGAATGGTACAGCTCACTCCCCGAATTCTGGAAGTCCAAGTAAGTAAAGAGTCAGGCAGGACCAGGGCCGTGTCTCCTCCTTTGGGGTGCTATGGAAAATGTCCTATAGATTTTAATAGGGGGGAAAGCAACAGGGACCTGTAAAAATTATTCTAAAATCTTACAGAATCTAACAGAGAACCTTTCCCATAGATTTTATGAAGCATTCTATGGATTTCAATAGCAAGGATAGAATTCTCTTGAGTTGACTGTTATTGTCACTGGCCTTTGTACAAGGGGCGGGAGACCGACTCAACACCACTCCTTGACATCTATATTAGGGCCAGACACAACCTAGCCAAACCTTTATTAAGAACTGTAGCTTTCTGTTTCATTACATGGGCTTGGGTATTGTGGCAATCGATCCTGACTTGCCATCAAGCATGGTAAAGGGTTACCAGTATTCATTTAAGAACTTAACAGGAGGAAACAAGAATGGGTGACTATTCTTCATTCTTATAAATACCATAATAGAGCGACCCATCTCCAGGGAGAGAGGACAGGAAGTCCAGAACCATGAAAGGCACAGTACATTCCCTTTAGGGATGCTCTACAGCATTTCCCTAGCAAACTCTACCAGAAGCAGTTGCCACAAATCAGAGGCACACCGGATGCAGAAGTAACTTAGCATTCCAAGTGCATTTCCCCTCCCCCCCATTACATATATTGTAATGGGCTTCCCTCCCACCCAACCAGGTTGCAGGTGGTTGGGGTTTGAGAGAGAGGCTGCGGGGAAGGGAGCTAAATGAGTGGTGGGTGGCACTGCCAGTCTCCAGCTCTAGGTGAGGCAGGTGCTGCCATGGGAGAGCTCTGGCTGCATTAAAACTTTTTAGAAAGTGTGATCCGGCCACATTCCACCAGACCCCCCTGCTGCTACAATATTAACCATGTTTGGAGTAGAATGCACCGGGGACACAGATGATTAATAAAGGGATACTGAGCCTTTCACCTGTAGGGAGTCAGTTCAAATGCACCCAGGCTAGTAGGAATGGAAGTCACAGCTGTGGCTGTTTGGAGGCCTACATGCAACAAGGTGGTAGGTATCATGAAACCATGATTATGCTGGCAGTCCCTGCAGAGGGGCCCAGGACTGACTGGAGGCAGATATTCCCTTTCTCTGCTAGCAGTGTTTCCCCTCCAGGTTACATATGAATCATATTGGAGGTGGGGAGGGGAAGTGTGGGGAATATATACAGCTACTGATCAGAACATATTTACTCTGTGGAGTAATACAAGAACCCGGTCTTCAATGCTATTAAGCCAGCACCTTCCATAGCTGCTATACAAATTAAGACCTCAAGGGAAAAAGGAAATTTTCCATTATACCATGGTACTATGCATAACAGGGTCCCATATAACACAAACCATAGAATTCCTCGTAAGACCAAATGATCTAATGATCCCTTCAAGACTTAAAAAAAATAAAAAAAATAATGAATACATAGGGCAGGGATAAGAAAAGGGTTACAGTCAAGTAGAGAAATCATTCATGGCATACATAAAGGAGAGGAACAAACATGATTTCTCTGCAGATTGAAAGCAAACAAGACTCTTAGACTCAATATTATACAGTGATTGTCCTGGGCAAAGAAAGTCAGAAGATACAGGGCCAGCATTACTGAGGCCTACAGAGAAGCTAGCCCGCCATCTTCCACCCACCAGCAGCCCCAGTTAAACATGCCCCCATGCCCAGTAACTTTTTTAATGATGTAGGGTGATAAATCTGTATGAGTTGACTGTAGTCTGCAGAGAGAGGTCCATGATCTGAATAGTATGTAAGTTGAGCGAGAGAGAGGGAGAGAGAGATGCATTCTATGGTATTATAAGGCAAATGAGGAATAACTATACTGTCAGAGTGGATGGGAATATATAAAATTTGAGGACAGTAGCTACAGAATTAAACACAGATACACAGAAAAAAAAATGTTTCATTTCTAATACAGGTCAAGAGAACATCAAATTCAATCCTAGTGTAAGCTGACGCAACACCACTGATTTCAATGCAGTTCCACCAGAGTTAATTTGCCCCAGTATCTCAACGGCTATCCACTTGTTTGTTTACAGTATTAGTATGTGTATGATCTAGTTAAAGAGAGAAAATATTGCACTTGTATAGAGATACTGGACTTACGTTTATCTAGCCCTATTGCTACTGACAGAAAAAAAAAATAATGCAAAAACCAAGATATCTGATATAGTCAGGTGCCAGATATTTGGGGTGATGGGTTCTTTACAAATGCCAGAGAGCTGATAGCTGGAAAAGTTAGAGTCAACCCAACAATCCTGGATTCAATACAAATGTGTTTGTAAAAGCTTTCCTCCCTGCCCCTTCATATTGTATTATACACAGGACGTGGCACTGGTGAGGCCTCAGCTGGAGTACGGTGTCCAGTTCTGGGTGCCATACTTTAGGAAAGATGTGGTCAAATTGGAAAGTCCAGAGGAGAGCAACAAAAATGATAAAAGGTTCACTAACCCTGATCTTTAAGGAAACTTTGAAAACATGGGCATGTTTAGTCTTGAGAAAAGAAGAGTGAGGGGAGACCTGATAGTCTTCGAACATGTTAAGGGCTGTTATAAAAAGAGGAGGGTGATGAATTGTTCTCCATGTCCCCTGAAGGTAAGACAAGAACTAATGGGCTTCATCTGCAGCAAGGGAGATGTAGGTTAGATATTAGGAAAAACTTTCTTAACTAAAAGTATAGTTAAGCTCTGGAATAGATTTCCAAGGGAGGTTATGGAATCCACATCACTGGAAGTTCTTAAAAACAGGTTGGACAAACACCCATCAGGGATGGTCTAGGTTTACTTGGTTCTGCCACAGTTCAGCGTACTGGATTGGACGACTTCAAGGTCCCTTCCAGACCCACATTTCTAGGATTCTGTTTAGAGCATGTGTAAAATATCTAGCTCTTTCAATAGAATATTAGAAAAGAGGTTTTATAACATCTTTATTTCTTTTAAAGGGAAATGAAATGGGGTCAACTGAAGCTAGATTCCAGCTTAGAAATTGTGGTTAGGAACAACCAGAGGTGTGTGGGGGAGGGGAGAAACAAAGAGAATGATTACAAAAGTCAGATCTCAAAATGTTAATCAGATTCAGAAACATAAAACACGACAATTTAATGGTGTTTGGTTAAAACTGGAAAATTTTAAAGTTCTAAGTATCTTACATTGAATTCTAATACTTTTTTAATTATTAGATATAAAATGCTTACAATTTTCAGTGAAAATTAGACTTGGTAATTTATATTTCTTGTTTATACAGTACAATTTGCTGATGAAAAAATGTGCTAAACTTATTGATTCATGACCATAATTGTTTAATTATTTATCATTGCAGAATTATATTAGCATTTATAATAATGCAGATGTGCACAAAGGCTAAGAAGTCATATACAGCTTTTGTTTTGTGTTTGCTATGCTGAAATTAGGTTGATCCAGGTTGTGTGTGCATACTGCATTTTGTAAGTGTTTCAGTTTTGTGTTTCTCAGTTTTATTGGAGTTCTAGTGGGTCTAACCAATAGCTGCAATGAAAATGCTCTGATATCAAATAAAATATATAAATCCAAAGCTAGACACATCTCAAAAGAAGTCCCCTCTGAGACTGATTCTTTGTTATCACAATGTGCATTAAATTCAGTGCAACACATGGACAGCTGTTTGTTTCATACCACTCACAGTAAAAGAACAGACCTTGTGTGTTTTATACAAGGGAAATCAATAAGGCTGCACCCCACAAATAATTACAATAAGATACAGAAGACTTCAGCCACCTTAAGATGCTGGTGTAGAAGAACATCAGAACTTTTGAAATGACAAACTCATGCATTTCATTTTAATCTTAAGAGATCATAAACACTGGAAGAGAACGACAGATGCCTCACTCCAGTCTGTCCTCCCCTTCTGTATGTGGAACCTATTTCCCCATGGAACTACAATAAGACTGACATGCATCCCTTTCTCAAAAGCCACTAAAATAGCTTTGCCATGGAATTTGTAACACTAACTGCAGCTTTCCAGACTCACCCTCTGGAAGCATTGAGAGAGTCAAGGTTTCCCTTGCCCTTCCCGTTCTGTGCTCTTTTCACCTAACGCTATTTACTGGGGCTACCTTTTCATAATTAGAGTCCGTATCAAAGCAGATGTAAAACCCTTTAAGCAGCTTTTCTGAGGAATCAAATCTAAATGAAAAGGCAAAGTATGAAAATGCCCCTTCTTCTGCTATGCATAACTGATTTGCTCTGCACTTTATCCTCAGGGAGGTGCGGATTCCAAAAGACAGTGAGCCATTCATAAAGGCACTATCATACAAACAGAGAAAAGAACCACATGTGTATTTTTAAATCTATGTATGTTAAGGGTCTCTAAAAGCAGCCTCCTGACGGCTCTGGCCATTTAGACTGGATTGTTTATCACTATTCACAGAAGTGAGTATTTAACCTAATGACTCCTGCATCACATCATACATCTTTCTGAAAGACACTATGGGCTAAGTGGGCAAGGTATGTGTTTCTTTTGGTAGATTAATGTTAGTGACAGAGTAACACACATTAATGGCAATAATGATTATACAGTGCAGTAGAATAAAATTCTTCCAACATACTGTACAAAGGACCCTTCGATTTCATTAATTAATAAAATGTATTAAAGGATTCAAGACAATCGACGAAAGCACATTTTTGTTAAGTAGCTTCTGAGATGCTGATCAGTGGCTCATTAACTTTAAACGTATCAACCTGTTACTGTAACACTATTTATGCCATATAGAATAATGAGCAACAATAGGGAGCACAACACAGACCATAAAGAAAGACAATCATGTGTTATCCCCTCTACATACAGTATGCACAAAAACCCTTTAGTTAGACTGGAAGACGTTTAGGAAAAGAAACGCTGAGAGAGATAGACAACAGGATGAATAGTGTACCACATACACACTAGTGTTGAGAAAGGGGAAAGAGATGCTGATAAGGATATACCATTCCTTATATTGCAAGCACCTTTTCTGGTACTGTGCAGCCCTTACACTGAACTGCATACTGTGGTTTTAAAGCACTCTACATATATTAACGTATTAACCCTCATAACACCCCAGAGGTGCCGGAGGGTATGTGTCCTCATTTTACAGATGAAGAAACAGGTAGAAGAAAGTATCTTGTTTGAAGCCACGGAGAAAGTCAGTGTCAGACCTAGGATTTAAAACTCAGGAGCACCCGCCTCCTAGCATCATGCTCGTTCCACTAAAGCACATTGTCTCTCTGAATGTCCATTACTAGGCCTAATTCCTGAATCTGACTAGCTAAAACCAAAACAGATATTAATAAAAGAATTTAAATGAAACTGAATACAGTGAAACAAAAACTAGCACCTGTTGGGTAGATGTCTGCATTTCCCACTTTGCTGTCTCACACCCAATTTGGTGGTTACATCAGCCAGTGGCATCTGTGCAATTTAAGCCGTTACATAAAATGAGTAGGTATTATTATTAAATTTCTATAGCATTTCCATCAGTAACTGGAATACCCCTCTGAGGTGGGTAACTATGATGGCTGTTTTACAAATAGGGAAACAAAGTCACAGAAAGGCCACATAATGTTCTCAAATTCACACAGGAAATCTATGGAAGAGCAAAGAAGAGAACCCAGGTCCCCTGACTCCCAGTATTATCCTCCAACAACCATATTGCTTCCTCTTCAGAGATCACACTGTTATATGATCTCTACTTATTTCCAGATTTGGGATACACTTTTGCTGAATTTTTGAATCTGCTGACAGTAACTCAGAGGTAGGTGACCGGGTTTCTGGTTTTCGACCAGAACACCCAGTCGAAAAGGGTCCCTGGTGGCTCCGGTCAGCACCACCAACTGGGCCGTTAAAAGTCCGGTCGGCAATGCTGCAGGACAAGAGGTTCTGCGTGCTGCCCCCCGTCCTGAGTACCAGCTCCGCACTCCCATTGGACAGGAACCACCACCAATGGGAGCTGCAGGGGGGCGGTGCCTGCTGTGCCTCTGCCTAGCAGCTGGACCTGCTGGCCACTTCCAGGGCACAACGCGGAGTCAGGACAGGCAGGCAGCCTGCCATAGCCCCCTCACTGCACTGCTGACCAGGAGCCGCTGGAGGTAAGTCCACACCCCAACCCCAAGCCCCAATCTCCTGCCCCAGCCCTGAGCCCCCCCAAACCCAGAGCCCCCTCCTGCAGCCCAAACCCCTCATCCCCAGGCCCACCACATAGCCTGCACCCCCAGATGGAGCCCTCAACCTCCCCACATCCCAACCCCCTGCCCCAGCCCAGAGCCCGTTCCCACACCCTGAACCCCTCTTTTCTGGCCCCACCCCAGAGCCCACACCCCCAGTTAGAGCCCTCACAGAAGGGAGAATGTTGTGAGTGGGGGGGCAGGGCCTCGGGGAAGAGGTGGGGCAGGGAGCATGGTCTCAGGGAAGGGGCGGGGCTAGGGTGTTCGGTTTTGTGCAATTAGAAAGTTGGCAACCCTACTCAGAGGTAGTACATGTGTGTTGTACAGTGCATTCACTTCTTTTGTGATTTCTACAGGGAAACAAAAACAGAGAGTGAGGGCAAGAGAGGAAGGTTGGCCCAGTTGTAAGGGTGGTTGGGAGACCCTAGTTCAAGTCCCTGCTCCACCCCAGACTTCCTGTGTGACTTTAGGTAAGTCAGATACCCTGAGAGAGTCTATGTCTACACAGCAATTAGACAGACGTGGCTGGCCCGTGCCAGCTGGCTCAGGCTTGCGGGCCTTGGGCTAATGGGCTGTTTAATTGCAGTGTAGATGTCCGGGCTCGGGCTGGAGCCCAGGCTCTATGACCCTGCAAGATGGGAGAGCCCAGACCTCTGGCTGCAGCCTGAGCCAGAACATCTACATCACAATTAAACAGACCCTTAGCCCACGCCTCACAAGCCCGAGTCAGCCAGCATGGGCCAGCCACAGATTTCTAAATGCTGAGTAAACATACTCTCAGTGCCTCAGTTCTTCACCTCCCAGAGGTGTTGTGAGCCTGGATTTTACTGTAATGACACGCAGATTTTACTGTAATGGGGGCCATGGATAGATAGCATTGACTGGATGAGGAGAAAGGACAGTATCTCATTCTAGGCTCTGGTCTGTTTGGCTATAACCACCTTTTGGGGAGTGCTTTTTGTTCAACTAAAGAATGGTATTCCAAGATCATTTGAGCTATTTTCTATACCTTCACAGTGTAAGAACCCAAACCATAACCCTTTCCCCATCAATTCCAACCAAGACTGGCTGGTGGGATCAACTGACAATAGTCAAACCACCGTTTCAAGTTTTAAGTGATATTTTAGAGACCAGGATCTATCAATACATTGGATTGGATACAAACAATTGACTTCCTGAGGAGCAATGAACTGAGCTGGGTAACAAGAACAGGTTTTTCCAATGATGTTTGCCTAATGGAGTTTGCAGAAGTTGAAATATTTGGGGAATTTTATCAATGAAATTTCATGCAACGTGTGTGGATGATATGATGGCGTAGGGAGGAGGGGTTTAGGTTTACTAGGAACTGGAGAACCTTTTGGGAAAGGAGAAGCCTATATGGGTAAAATGGGCTCCACCTAAACCAAAAGAGGAATCAGATTGCTGGCATGTAAAATTAAAGAAAGGAGTTTTTAAAGTAAGGACTGGGGGAAAGCCAACGGGTGCGGAGGATCACATCCCTTATGGCAGAGATATCCCCCTTAGGGGAGGATCTATTAATGGGGATACTCTATATCCTAGTAAAGAGGATAGGATAGAACATGGGTTCTCAAACTGTGGGTTGGGACCCCAAAGTGGGTCACAACCCCATTTTAATGGGGTTGCCAGGGCTGGCTTAGACTTGCTGGGGTCTGGGGCCAAAGCCGAAGCCAAAGCCCGAGTCCCACCACCTGGGGCTGAAGCAGAAGCCTGAGGGCTTCAGCCCTGGGCAATGGGGCTCAGGTTACAGGCCCCTGCCTGGGGCTGAAGCCCTTGGGCTTTAGCTTTGGCCCTCACCCAGGGCAGCAGGGCTCAGGTGGGCTCCTAGGGTCATGTAGTAACTTTTGTTGTCAGAAGGGGGTCGCGATGCAATGAAGTTTGAGAACCCCTGGGATAGATGTTGATAAAGTACAGATAGGAACTGAAGAGAAAGAGTCAAATGAAAAAGAGTCCCATTCAATTACATCACGTGAAGGCAGCTAGTTAAAAAATGACACATTTTATAAATGCTTCTATACAAATGCTCGAAGTCTAAATACTAAGATGGGTGAACTTGAGTGTCTGGTATTAAATGAGGATGTAGCTATAACAGGCATCACAGATACTTGGTAGAATGATCATTAAGGCTGTGATTTAGTCACGGACTCTGTGATTTCCAAAGCCTTCCGTGACTTCCGCCAGCGCCAGCTGGGAGCTGCAGAAGGGCAGGGGGACCCGGCGGCAGGGGGGATCCCCGCTGCTCCCTGCCCCTGCAGTGGGGACCAGGTGGCAGGGGAAATCCCCACTGCTCCCATGCACTGTGGGCGGCAGAGGGGATCATCGGAGCTTCTGGCTGCTGCGGGTGGCAGGGGGGACCCCCAGCGCTCCAGGCTGCCACAGCTTGGAGCCACCAGTGGAGGGGGACCCTGGAGCTCCTCCTTCCCCCCCAGGCTACCCATTTTGTCATGGGTATTTTTAATAAAATTTATGGACAGGTCATGGGGTTCCATGAATTTTTCATGATTGCCCATGACCTGTCTGTGACTTTTACTAAAAATACTGGCGACAAAAACTTAGCCTTAATGATAATCAGTGGGGCATGGTAATACCAGGGTACAAACTATATAGGAATGACAGAGTAGTTTGTGCTGGTGAGGGAATGGCACTATATGTTAAAGCATAGCGTCAAATACATTTTGATCCATTTAAGATTTTTACTGGATCATAGAATCTCTAAGGATAAAAATGCCATGCTTGACTAATAAGCATATAGCAGTAGAAATATACTACCAACCATCTGACCAGGATGGCGATGGTGATTGTGAAATGCTCTGGGAAATTAGATGGGCTGCAAAATAGAAAAATCAATAATAATGGGGGAAATCTACTATCCCCATAATTGAGTAGGTATATGTCACCTCAGGACGGGATACAGAGATGAAGTTACTATACACTATCAATGACTGCTTCTTGGAGCAACTAGTCCTAGAACCCACAAGGGGAGAGACAATTCTTGATTAAGTCCTAAATGGAGCACAGGATCTGGTCCAAGAGATGTATATAGCTGAACCACTCAGTAATAGCAACCATAATATAATTAAATGTAACATCCTTTGACGTGGGAGGAGGGAAATCCCAAAGAAGCCCACCAGAGTAGCATTTAACTTCAGAAAGGTGAGCTACATAAAAATGACAAAGCTAATTAAACAGAAATTAAAAGTACAGTCACAAAAATGAAATGCCTGCAAGATGCATGAAAACTTTTTAAAAACCACCATAATAGAGACTCAAATTAAATATATACCCCCAAATTAAAAACTTGGTAAGAGGACCAAAAAAGTGTTACCATGGCTAAACAAGAAAGTAAAAGAAGCGGTTAAAGGCAAAAAGGCATTCTTTAAAAATTGGAAGTCAAATCCTACTGAGGAAAATAGACAGGATCATAAACTCTGGTGAGTCAAGTGTACAAGTATAATTAGGCAGGCCAAAAAAGAATTTTAAGAGCAACTAGCAAAAGACTCAGAGGGTCCTGTGGCACCTTTGAGACTAACAGAAGTATTGGGAGCATAAGCTTTCGTGGGTAAGAACCTCACTTCTTCAGATGCAAGTAATGGAAATCTCCAGAGGCAGGTATAAATCAGTATGGAGATAACGAGGTTAGTTCAGCAAAAGACTGAAAATATATCAGCAAAAAAAAATTAAGTATATCAGAAGCAGGAATCTTGCCAACAATCAGTGGGGCCACTGGACGACTGAGGTACTAAAAGAGCACTCAAGGAAGATAAGGCCATTGAGGAGAAGCTAAATGAAATTCTTTCCATCTGTCTTCACTGCAGAGGATGTGAGGGAGATTCCCACACCTGAGCCTTTCTTTTTAGGTGACAAATCTGAGGAACTGTCCCAGATTGAGGTGTCAATAGAAGTTTTGGAACAAATTGATAAATTAAACAGTACAAAATTATCAGGACCAGACAGTATTCACCCAAGATTTTTGAAAGAACTCAAATATGAAATTGCAGAACTATTAATTGTGGTCTGTAATCGATCACTTAAACCAGTTTCTGTACCAGATGACTGGAGGATAGTTAATGTGACACCAATTTTTAAAAAAAGGCTCCAGAGGCAATCCTGGCAAGTACTGGCTGGTAAGCTTAACTTCAATACCAGGCAAATTGGTTGAAACAATAGTAAAGACAAGGATATGGGGAAAGCGGTGGATGTGATGTATCTTGACTTTAGCAAAGCTTTTGATACGGTCTCCCATAGTATTCTTGCCAGCAAGTTAAAGTTTGGATTGGATGAATGAACTATAAGGTGGATAGAAAGCTGGCTAGATTATTGGGCTCAACGAGTAGTGACCAATGGCTTGATGTCTACTTAGCAGCCGGTATCAAGCAGAGTGCCCCAGGGGTCTGTCCTGGGGCCGGTTTTGTTTAACATCTTCATTAATGATCTGGATAATGGGATGGATTCCACCCTCAGCAAGTTCGCAGATGACTCTAAGCTGGGGAGAGAGGTAGATAAGCTGGAGAGTAGGGATAAGGTCCAGAGTGACCTAGACAAATTGGAGGATTAGGCTAAAAGAAATCTGATGAGGTTCAACAAGGACAAGTGCAGAGTCCTGCACTTAGGATGGAAGAATCCCATGCACTGCTACAGGCTGGAGACCAACTGGCTAAGTGGCAGTTCTGCAGAAAAGGACCTGGGGATTACAGTGGATGAGAAGCTGGATATGAATCAACATATCCAAGAAGGCTAACGGCATATTGGACTGCATTAGTAGGAACATTGCCAGCAGATAAAGGGAAGTGATTATTCCCTTCTATTCGGTACTGGTGAGGCCACATCTGGAGTATTGCGTCCAGTTTTGGGCCCCCCCCACTACAGAAAGGATGTGGACAAATTGGAGAGAGTCCAGTGGAGGGCAACAAAAATGATTAGGGGGCTGAGGCGCATGACTTATGAGGAGAGGCTGAGGGAACTGGGGTTATTTAGTCTTCAGAAGAGAAGGGTGAGGGGGGGATTTGATAGTAGCCTTCAACTACCTGAAAGGGGGTTCCAAAGTGGATGGAGCTAGGCTGTTCTCAGTGGTGGCAGATTACAGAACAAGGAGCAATGGTCTCAAGTTGCAGTGGGGGAGGTCTAGGTTGGATATTAGGAAAAACTATTTCACTAGGAGGGTGTTGAAGCACTGGAATGGGTTACCTAGGGAGGTGGTGGAATTTCCATCCTCACAGGTTTTTCAGGCCCAGCTTGACAAAGTCCTGGCTGGGATGTTTTAGTTGGGGTTGGCCCTGCTTTGAGCAAGGGATTGGACTAGATGACCTCCTGAGGTCTCTTCCAACCCTAATCTTCTATGATTCTATGAATTATCAGACACATAGATGAGCAGGATTTGCTGAGGAAGAGTCAACATGGCTTTTGTAAAGGGAAATTATGCCTCAGCAATCTATTAGACTTCCTTGACGGGATCAACAAACTTGTGGACAAGGGTGATCCAGTGGATATAGTGTACTTAGACTTTCAAAAACCTTTGGCAAGGTCCCTCAAAGGCTCTTAAGCACAGGAAACAGTCATGGGATAGAAGGGAAGGTTCTCTCATGGATCAGTAACTGGTTAAAAGACAAGAAGCAGAATGGAGAGAGGTAAAGACTAGGGTTGCCCAGGGATATGTACTGTAAGAAAGCAGGTGCTTGGGGCGGCCAATCTAAAGGGGTGGCACTCCATCCAGTATTGGGGCGGACCCAGGGCCGGTGCAACCCATTAGGAGACCTAGGCAGTCGCCTAGGGCGCCACAATTTGGGGGGCGGCGACCGCGGTGGTATTTCGGCCGCGGGACCTTCCGACGCCTCTGTGGGGGGCGGCATTTCGGGGCGGGACCTTCCACCGCATAGGGCGGCAGAAAAGCTGGCGGTGCTCCTGGGCGGCCAGTCTGGGTCTTTGGCGGGAATTTGGCGGCGGATCCCTCAGTCCCTCTCTTCCTCTTTGAGCTGCCACTGAAGAGGAAGAGGAGTGAAGGACCCACTGCCGAACTGCCGCCGAAGAATGGAGTGGTGCTTGGGGCGGCAGAAAACCTGGAGCTGGACCTGTGGAAAAAGGGGAAAACATTGAGGTGGCAAATTTTACAGGTGATATAAAAGTACTCAGAATAGTTAAGTCCAAAGCAGACTGAGAGGAGTTACAAAGGAATCTCAAAAACTGGGTGACTGGATAACTAAATGGCAGATGAAATTCAGTGTTGATAAATGCAAAGTAAGACACATAGGAATGCATAATCCCAACTATACATGCAAAATGATGGGGTCTAAATTAGCTGTAACCATTCAAGAGAGAGATCTTGGAGTATCTGTGGATAATTCTCTGAAAACAGCCACTCCAATGTTCAGAGGCAGTCAAAAAAGTTAACAGAATGTTAGGAACCATTAGGAAAGGGATAGATAATAAGACAGTAAATACCATAATGCCACTTTATAAATCTATGATATGCCCACACCTTGAATACTGCATGCAGTTCTGGTCACCCCATCTCAAAAAAGATATATTAGAATTGGAAGAGGTACAGATAAGGACAACAAAAATTATTAAGAATATGGAACAGCTTCCATATGCAGAGAGATTTAAAAATGGGGACTTTTCAGCTTGGAAAAGAGATAACTAAAGGGGGATAGAATAGTGGTCTATGAAATTTACTCCTTCACATAACACAAGAACCAGGGGTCATCCAATGAAATGAATAGCAGCAGGTTTAAAACAAACAAAAGAAGTATTTCTTCACACAGTGCACAGCCAATCTGTGTAACTCATTGCCAGGGAATGTTGTGAAGGCCAAAACTATAATTGGATTAAAAAAAGAATTAGATAAATTCATGGAGGATAGGTCCAGCCATGGCTATTAGCCAAGATGGTGAGGGATGCAACTCCATGCTCTGAGTCTCCCTAGCCTCTGTTTACCAGAAGCTGGGAGTAGATGACAGGGGATGGGTCACTCATTAATTGTCCTGTTATGTTCATTCCCTCTGAAACACTTGGTATTGCCCACTGTCAGTAGACAGGCTACTGGGCCAGATGGACCATTGGTCAGACCCACTGTGTCCATTCTTATATTCTAACATCCCCTCCTCCCCACACACTATATGATTGTAAAAGTAAAGACTGTCTTGTGTCCAAAAATGCAAGACTTGGAGTCAGGAGTTCTGCGTTCTACACATATGTCCTGCATGACCTTGAGCAAGTCACTTATGTGTCACAGTGGGAGTCTCTGGGTGCTGAGCACTTTGGAAAATCAGGTCCCCATTGCGCGTGCTTAGCAAGCACTTGAAAAACTGGATCCAGAACACTACACCTCAGTTTTCCCATCTGTAAAAAGGGCATAATAATCATTCGCCTCACAGGGCTATTGTGAAGTTTAATTCAATAATATCTGTAAAGCAATTTCAGATTATCCATTGTCAGATACTCTCAAAACTCAATGTATTCTTGTTAAAAACTCAAATATTCACCACTGTGAACTTTCAATAAAGGTTGGAGGATGAGAAAGTTAGTAATACATTTATATAGTGCCAGGATAAGTCATGAGTCTAAATTCTGCTCTCTTACACCTGCATAAATTTGAAGTAACTCCACTGAAGTGGTAAAAAAAGAGTGAAATTTGGCCTATGACGGATGCTGCCACTGGAGTCATACAGCATCCCTATTGTCCACCCAGAAACTGTACAGCTTTAAAACATTTAATGAAAAAAGGAGGAGGGACTGAAATGAATTTTCACAGCAATCCATTCAGAGCCTTGATATTTTCTTTAGAAATTTTAGCATTTCTCCTTCTCAGGTTGTCCAAGTAACTATCTCCAGTATTTTGGTTAATTTAAAACTTAAATCACCAAATCAATTGTGTGACTTTAAAAAAGCCTGAAATGCGTGTGCCTGAAAATACATTTTGTGTGTTACAATTTACAGCCATGAAACATTTGTTTAATGAAGAGATTGAAGTTTTATATGTTCTGTAACTTGCCTGTGTGGTGATGTGGTTTTGGGGTTGGTTTTAGGGAGTAGGGGGAGGTTGTCCCCATCAATATACTCCCATAACTTTCAAATAGCTAATTAAAAAAGTACAGCTGGGGAACAATAGATGGCTATTGTCCCTCATTTGAGTTTCATATTTCTTTCATCATTCTGTATTTCCAGTTTTCTCCTCTTAAAACAATGATTCTCTGAACTGAAGGCTGCTGTCCCAATAACTCTGTCCCGAGTAACAGATGCCTAAGTCTTGCAATATTCGGCATATTTCCTAAAACTCCAGTTCCTAGAGTCGAGTAATTATGTCACTATTTCAGCTTTCATTTAAAAGAGAAAAAAAAGTTTCTTGCCCTCATACCTGTGGAAAAAAGCTCTAAAAATGACCCCAAGTGACCCCTAAATGCTGAAAACCAAAGGCAAATGAAAAGAATACAAATGTTACCTTTTAAAAAAACAACAACGTGTGTTTTGAGCTAATATTGTCATTTTGGGGGCCTTCCTCACAACTGCTGAATGTTTGAGGTTGGTGATACTGCAATAATACATAATAATAGAAGTATTATGGTAGCATGTAGAGGCCCCATTCTAGGATTGGGACCCCACTGTGCTAGGTGCTGTAGCAAAAAGAGGCTCCATGCTCCAAACAGCTTACAATCTAGGGAAAACCACTTTGACACAAACAGGTGAAGTGACTTATCCAAGGTCACACAGCAGATTAGTGACAGAGCTAAAAAAGGAACCCAGGGCCTTGAATCCACTGTATCACATGGATTCTCACACCTTCACATGGCCACTCACGCCACCAAAAGAATTCTCTTATCTCACACGTTAGCAATACTGCACATCACTAAGTTCCATCCTGCATGAAGGCTTCCCCCTGAATTTTACAAGCCTTCAGAGTGGCAAAGCTGTGCTCAGCAGAAGCCTAGGGACAAGGTTTTCTCAGCTTTCCATAGCTGAGGCCAACAGGTGCCATCCTGTTCTCAGTGTGAGACAGAAGAGACACAAGGCTGCTCTATCTTACATTGGCTGCAGCAGCCCACGGGAATCGTTGTAGCAGTTGGGGACCAGCCAGGCACACTAGCTATGCCCCCTTCTGTCCAGCCATACCAATGTGACCTAGTGATTAAAACACTGTATTGGGACTTAGACGACATGGGTTCTATTCCTGGCTCTGCTATTAACCTCTATAAATGGAGGTATTGATATTGACCTCCTTTGTAAAGTGCTTTGAGATCTATGGAGGGTCAGAGAGAGTAATAGACTAGGGGGTAAGTGCTGAAGGATGTACTATAGGAGGCTTATGCAACTGGAGGATTCCTACCTATATCCAGTGCTTTATTCTGCTAGGTAATAGAGTCACTTTGTACCACTAGACTGGCATTACACAGTCATACTCGATCAGAATTCTGCCCCATTAAGCTGGAGTAATTTATAGGTCTAGCTCTCCCCCCAGAAAGCCCAAGTTTTCCACTTATTTCCTATTGGGAACCCCACAAATTATTTGTCTCTCGCTTTTTAAAAATGTATTTATTACCACAGTGTTTTGTTCACGCAGTACATAGGCAGCTGCATGGTCCTAATCAAGCAAGCCACACAGTTCTCGTTACACTAGCCCAGACACTCAAACTTCAAAATGTCTGCAATTTTTGCATTCAATAGCACAATGTCAAACTTTTGTCCTTCTCCCCTACAACGTAAAGACTGAAACATTTTCACTGGGGCCACTGGTGAGAATCACAGAATTGAGCCTGCCCTGGCCAGGAGAGATTGTCTGGAACCTTCATCCATGTCAGCTCAATGACAAACAAGGACAACCTCCATCCCCACCACTTTTACAGTAAGTGCACTTGCCACACACAAAGCAACATCTTAAAATAACCCCTGCATGAACTGGGAGGGGAGAAATTACCCACCCACACAGAGCAGCGGAGAAGCCAGCCTCTTCTACCTGCTTGTTAGTGCCACTAGGGTTTGAAAAGCAATAAAGATGAGGGCAACATTCAGACCGGGGAGAGGTTTTTAACTCAGCCGTCAACTGCATTGATCAAGTAAAAATAATCCATCAACATGGCTGCAAATAAAAACAAATGGATCAGGAATGTATCTTCTAACAGAGTGGGCCAAAGGTTGACCTCCTTAGGGCCCGACAGAGTCATTCACAGCACTGCAAATCCCTGTGAAATGGGAATGGAAGTAATTTCCACTCACTTTGTACTGGTATAAGTGACTGCCCAACACTACAGGGCAACAATGAATCAGGCCCTCGGCTTTCACTCAATCGCTGCTTGGACAAAACTCCCAGTGGAATGTACAGGATTTAGCCCAATAGTCCTATCATCACCCCACGCCTCAAGAAGTGAAACTAAGGAGATGGGAGAGAGAACCATTTAGTAGATCAAGCATAGTTTTGTCTGAGAATAAAAAGGGTAAAACATGAGCTATCTTCTTCTTTATCCAGTATTTATACATTTATAGCCAAAAAGCAAGTAACAATATCTGAAATGTTCAGAGAATACTATCCCAGCACTTATCTGGTGTCACTTGAGATGAAGAAGATAATTGAAAGGATGATTGCATTGGGCTTGTTGTACTCCATTGATAACAAAGATTTTAGAGAGTCCATTCAGTATGCTCAGCCATGATACAAGATGCAGGGAGAAAACACAGTATTTCTCCACAGTGACAGTACCTCAGATCTATGAAACATTAAAATGAAAGATAAGGAAGGCACTGAAAGCAGCAACACTGGGTACAGTTCACTTGACGACAAACATTTGGACATGTGTCTAGACATTGGAATACCTCTCAATCACTGTCCACTGGCAGCCCTATGTTCCCATGCAAAAATCTGCCCATAAATTAGCAGCACTTGTTATTTCTTCCTTTGATAATGGCCACTCAACAAACAATTTGGCAAGAGCCAAACAGTCAAATTTTTGCATGGCTTAATTCTCAGGATCTTCCATTGGGGCCGGGTCACCTCTGATATCAGGTCCAACGCAGAAAACGCCTGAAGTGATCACTTGTTTTGCTCTTATATTGATTAAACAATTCTTCCTTCATAACTAAGTACTAAGTTTTTGCAATACTGGCAAAATCTGTAACCATTTGTATAGCTCTCATGGCATTCTAAGCTAACTTGAGAACCTGAGCAATTTACCAGAACTGCAGCTTAAACAAGTTTGAATTTCATGTGATCATTCATATATATATATATGAATGGATGCTCTTGCTGCAAAAAGAAATACATGAGCACACATTAAAGCAGAGCTTTGATTCTGAACTCTTTATCCTGAACTCTGAACAATGGATACTTATGAATCATTTGTGCCGCATACTGAAGCCTTTTGAACTAGTAACAAGAGAAATCAGTTCTGCTAATGCATCTCTCATCCTGGATCTCTCACTCATCCAGATTTTAAAATTGAAATTTAGAAGAATAAGACCATGTTTTTGGAGGGACAGGGGAAAAAATTGGATAATATGCTGGACAGTCGGGAATTGAATTTTAGACTGAATAGGATGGAGCAGTAAGTGGAAGATACATATACTCTGCTTTTCAAGGTACACTGTTTAAGAAAAGTTTCTAAATGAAACAGGGATAAAACTTGACAGAACAGTTTGCATTGCTTCCTTTCCCTAGTGATCTGTCATAGGGCAAGTCTATACTACAGCACTACATTCAGCTGTGCAGTTCCAGCGCATCTGGTGAAGACGCACTATGCCGATGGGAGAGCACTCTCCTGTCGGCATTATTACTCCATCTCGGCGAGAAGGGCAACACTAGCATTTAGAGTAACCAGATATCCCGATTTTATAGGGACAGTCCCGATTTTTGCGTCTTTTTCTTATATAGGCTCCTATTACCCCCTACCCCCGTCCTGATTTTTCACACTTGCTGTCTGGTCACGCTACAAGCATTAAATGGAACAGGCAGGGTAGAAGCAGCATTGTTATAGCGGAAGTTCTCATTTGTGATGCCAAACCTCTCTTATATGCTAAAGTGTCTATTCTCCAACAGCAGGACAATTTTTTTTAATGTAGATTGGGCACATATAAGTGGATTGATTCCTGCATTTAAAAAAAAATCTGTATGTCCATTTATTTCAATTTCATCTTAGTGAATCAGGTCCTGATTCAATACTAACCAAAAACCTTTGAAATAACTGAAAGCTTTCTCAGCCAATTCTGTGTCGCCGCTCTGAAATTAGTACTGAAATTAAATGGCTCAACAGTGCTAAGACGTTCCCCAACTACTCCAGCAAGCAGTCACTCACCTCTAAGGTTAACAGGATAAAGGCTGGATAAAGAAACTACTCATTATACCAGCTCTACAAAGAAGCAATTATGAGACTTTATAAAGTGGTTTCAAATATATTTTTCAACTAGGACTCAGACAAATATTAGTGGCAGCAAATTATAGTACTTAGCAGAATTATCACCCAGTAAAGAGACTCTTTTAATCTATAAAAAATATCAACAAAAGATGTAAATATGGACTCCTCAATGGGTGGCATATCTTGAAAAAAATATACATCTAATCTCACAGTGTGTTACCTCCAGTACCTGGAGAGAAGGTTAACAATTCAGAACAGTTTCCTACAGCTGTAGAATATATTTTGATGTAGATATCAGAGATTTAAAATCCATTGTATAATCATAGGGCACATGCAAGGAACCTGGGGACATATTTTTCTATGGTAAAGTGTTGGAATGCTGTTTTTCATTTTAATCAATATTACTCCCTATTTTTAACAAATTATATTTCATTCTGTGGCCTTTTGGTTCTAATTTTTCCCATCATAAACAGCAACAGCGTTTTCACCACCATGAATACAATTTGCAGGCTGCGTATTCCCATTACACATTCATTTATCTCTACATATAATATGCAAGTGGGAGAAAACCAAGGCTCACCCTTACGGTAACTGGAGACCAGTAGCCAGATTCTGCTTTCATTTGCACCGCTTTAAATCTAGAGTAAATCAACTGAAGTCAACAGATCAAATTCTGCTCTCACTTATATAGGTATAAATCTGGAGTGAGTCCATTAGTTTCTGTGGCTTTATGGCCTGAAGTGCTGAGTACCCAGAGTTCCAGTTCAAGTCAGTGAAAGCTGCAAATGTTCAGCACCTCTGAACGTCAGGCTGTTACTCCAGATTTATATTGGTGTAACTGAGGAAAGGTTTTGATCACTCTAGCAGATACACCAGACACAAAACTAAGCCTGAGAAGGCAGTGGAAATGCTAGAGGTCAAAGTCCCTCACTGGTTTTGTCTCACCTTTGTTCTAAGAGTGGTTCCTTACAGTCTCACTATTGGACACCATCACTCATTAAACACGACAAACTGCTGTCACAGGCAAGAAGCATTTCTGTGGTTACTTGACATTTCTCTCTCCATACGTGGTGACTTTTCAGTTCCCCCTTTAGTCAAAGTAGCATTGCACATATTTTTTAAGCTCCTCCCATTAAAATCTTATGCAAACACTTTTCTGGATGATACCCCAGTGGATCTGGATCCCAGCACCAAATCATGTGTTCTGGTATGCAAAGGAAGTATAGTTCCAAGATGGTGTCAATTACTACAGATGCTTTCTGCCAGCCATGCTACTGCCTTTGTAAAGGAACCTAACCGATACCACATTCTCAATTATTTTTACCTATAGACAGTATGTAGACGTCTAACTTAAATGTTCAAAATCCGTCATGTTAACTAAATAAACTTTCATAGATGGTTTAATCCTCCCTTCTTCAGTCATTTTAACTAATTGAGGGGTGAACCCCAAAAGGTTCAGAGTTCAGGTTCAGTTTAAACACCGCAAAATCTGGATTCTTATGCAAAACTCTCAGAACATTTTAAGTGAAGAAAATTACAAAGAAAATCATAAGAGAACAATTTATCCGGAGATTTCCAGTGTTTTCTGCTTCTAGACAGGCTGGAAATACAAAAACAACCTCTCTCATTTTATTTCAATACTTCTGGATTCCAGCAGGGATAGACCCATAAGAACGCACTGAAAAATGCCTTAGCTCTGGTTGTACTATATTTGCAGTGTTAATATTCCCAAATGTTTCCAGTAGCACCTAGTTACTTTGCAGATCACATAACTAGGAAAACTGCTTAGCCCAATGGGTGATATAATTCTACCCAGTACGCTTTTCCAAGCATATTGTATCCCTTTGTTTTTCCCACATTGTGTGTCCATTTTTAAAACCCATCTTGCTGAACCTGGAAAAGTGTCCTCCCTCTAATTCACCAGAGGGATGTATATTACCCCGATGTTCACAGTTCTGATTATTGACTCCAAGGTGAAACAGCTATTGAAACTGCACAGCTGGAGAATCTACATTCATTGAAGACCCCACACCTTTGTTTACTATTGGAAGAGTGGATGTTTTACTAGCTCAATTCAAGCCATCAGATGAAGGAGACAAAACCAGGAACTGTAACCTAAGCCCAGGCCTTGCCCATGCTGAGGATACCAAGAGTTGCATGATTTAGTGACTCTTCTGTCTGCTTTTTGTCCATATTTATGTGTCTTTCTGTTATGAACATCACACATTAAAGTGAACAGACAACAAGTGCCGCTCATCTAACTCCACCAAGCAAGCAGATTCAGAGCTGGACTTCTACAAATCTTATTTACTCTATTGGTTAAATAATGATATCTAAACAGGGATGATTTAACTGACTCTGGCAGTTCTCAGAGTAAATTTAATTATACTTTGCACTTATTACAGTTTTCCTTTGTGTGCCTCTTGCTTCCCAGCAACTCTGAAACACAGACTTAAGTTTGCTATATAATACATCTCCATACTTATAGTGGTGACATGTGTTAACAGATGGCATTGTGAGCACGTCGCAGCAGATCAACACAAGTTGTCATTTTTGGTGGCTGCAGTTTTCCCTAAAGTTATCACAGTCCAACACAGCAAGGTGTGGAGTAATCACAGGCCCTTTCCTGTTGGCTGGGAAGAACATGACTAAGCACTATAGCTTTTTATAGCACTAAGCATTGAACTTTCGAGAAATGCCTTTATAGGCATTGAGTACATTTATTCTGTGAGTCTGTTAAGTAACCCAATGTGTTTTAGATGACACTGCACAACCACAAACATGGTGAAATCTTTTCCAAGCACTGAAATTTCAGATCCTTTATGTGGGCTCTACAATCAACAGCACCCAGCATATGCATTAGTCAAAGAATATGTATGTGTAAATTGTAAAATTGCACTATAGAATTATATTAAATGCACAATAAGGGCTGTAACACAAGACAATGAGAGTTGATGTTCAGACGAAGGAAAGAGAAAGATATACTGGGGACAATAGGGAGCATTAATGAAGAAACTGGGTTAGAATATTGTGCATCTCATATTTCTATGGCTGTGCAAACCTCTCTGGGTTTGGACTGCATGGATTATAGGAACTGAACCTGGCAGAGTTTTCTCCACAGGGCTTGGTTTGGTCAGCACAGAGGTACTGATTTATGTAGCACCTGAGCCTCTATGAACCCCATCCCCACTATTGTTCCGAGCTCCCGTTGGCAACTTGGCAGGGTAGATCAGGCTTTCTTCAATAAAGACTGTTTCTAAGGTTAGGGTAGATGCTGCCCCTGCTTACAGCCCCTAAGGGGTCTGCGGAAGGAAAGAACAAGTTGCTGACTAAGACCAAGGGGATCTGCAGCGAGGGACACCTATCCCATCCCAAAGATTTGGGAGGTCAAATGAGGGGAAGGAGCCAGCAGTGGAATGTTTTGCACTGTGCAAATCCAAGTAGCTGAGTTTACTGAGCTGATGCGCCTCAAACCATCCTTATTTCAGCGTTCTGTGGGAATACAGCCCTGCAGAGCAGCAATCCGTGGACACTGACCACTCATGTGACAACACAGATTAATCTTTTGCAGCCCTCACATATGCCAGTTAAGCAGATCCTGAAAATCAAGTTCAATCTCTTACCATCATTTAAGAGAGTCACACCCTGTTTCCAATGGTGCCAATCTCAAGCACTCAAAATCATGAGTCATCCCTCCAAATAATCAGGGCTAATGTAAAAATCATGAGATTTTTTAAAATAATAAATGTGGGGTTCTTTTCTGGTTCTGGAGAGTCTGAGGAATTGAGCCTTGCTGGGAGAATTAGGCATCTGAGTCTCTTCCTTTCTCTGTAGAAGAGTTGAGAAAGCATTGCTCATCACATGAGTGCAAAAGGCTGCCCTTGACAAGCCCAGCTTGGCTTGCAAAAGGGTGATAGAGACAAACTGATGGTTCTATACCCTTGCAGCTGAATAGAGGCAGGAATCACTTTGAAAATCAGCCAGCCACCTTCATCAAAGGAAACCCAAATTTAAAGGGAAACCAGGGGGACCATATTCTTTAGAAATAAAGAGCTCAATGTCCTGTAGAAACATTGGAGACGAGCACAAGCTGCCACATGTGGATCTAGATTCTAGTCAAGATTTCAAACATCCTGTCCCCCACACCTCCAAAAAGGGTAGTTCTGATCAGGGGTTTTGGCTTAGCCCATTATTGTTACTTATTTATTACAGCCCCAACCCTGGGCTAAGCATTTATAGGGATTATAAAAAAATGTGCCCACAAAATTTAAATCCTGATTGTGGGGCTAATACTCGCTTTCCCTAAACTTTGGTGGCATTTGTTTCAGAGCCACTTATAATAAAATATCTTTGTTACTCACACCTCCAAGGCCTGTTTTCACATGGTTTTTGTAATACCAGTGGGCACATGCTGTAATTGACATTGATAGGACTGTGTACGTTGTATCCAGTGAACTCACCTCAGCTGGGAGTTTGTTTGGGGAGATTCCTTCTTTACAGCTTCCTGCTGGTCCAGGGGAAGTGCCCCCTTAGACAGGCTGAATTTAAAGCCAGTGTGTACCTAACTGAGGAAGACTCAGACAAGGAGTAGCCTGGAAAATGGAGGATACAGGAAACAGCTAGGCCCAGCTCTACAAACAGTGCTTAACAGTGAGCCTTGGCACCGCTACGCTTGGCAGTTCATAGCCCTAGCACCTCTGGGTTGCTGCGTCAGTTATGAATGTAGAAAAATTGCTTGAACCCCAGCACCTAATTACTTGAGCCCCGGCAGTTCTTTCATTACAAATTAAGCACTGACTCCTAACTTCCACTGAAATTAAAGGAAATTAGGAGCCTAAATACCTTTGTGGATCTGGGCCTTAGTAACTAAATTCCCATTTGATTCCAATGGGACCAGGATTTGACTCTTGGATTCAGTGAGAGAGAGAACTCTGACAGTACACCTTATCAAACAAACCAATAGCAGAGCTTCCCACAACTCCCCTGGTTCTCAGTAACCAGGGATGGGAATGTTTACTGTCATTATGGCCCCTTACTCATGCAAAACTCCCATTGACCTTAAATGTAAGGTCTGGGCTGATTTTTCTTGTGTGTATTTTTTTTTCTTTTGTTTGTTTTTTACCACTGCTCAAGCACTGAATGTTCATGCTATTTTTTTTAAAGAACTCATTGTCCTTATATTGATGCCTGAAATCAAGGTCACAAAGCAGTTCTTTTAAAATCTTCTACCATGAGGATTTTTTTTCTTTCCTTCTGTTTAGTAAGCCTTGTTTTTAGTTCACATGCTTATATATAGAAGAACAGGAGTACTTGTGGCACCTTAGAGACTAACAAATTTATTAGAGCATAAGCTTTCGTGGACTACAGCCCACTTCTTCGGATGCATATAGAATGGAACATATATTGAGGAGATATATATACACACATACAGAGAGCATATCTCCTCAATATATGTTCCATTCTATATGCATCCGAAGAAGTGGGCTGTAGTCCACGAAAGCTTATGCTCTAATAAATTTGTTAGTCTCTAAGGTGCCACAAGTACTCCTGTTCTTCTTTTTGCGGATACAGACTAACACGGCTGCTACTCTGAAACCTATGCTTATATATAGAGATTCCCTAATTTGCAGCTTTAATGTGGACCACAAATTTGCAACTTTAAATATGGCTAAGGTCCACATGTATATCTTATTAGCTAGGATGTTATTGAACAGATAAAAAGTTAATGCAAATATGAAAATATGACTTGCATGAGAATATGTAGGAGGAAATTGTTCAGGATATTTTTGAAGATTCCAAACTTGGCTCCTGAGTTCCATGGTCCACCCGTGCAAAGACTATGCTTACAGTCCTATTGCAGAACTGGGGCCTCAAGGTTCTGATTTCATAACTCAGTACAGTATGTTGCTGCAAAACAACTTTAAAGGTTTATTTTCTTTCAAAATAGACAACATATTAGTCTGAATTAGGAGTTTAAAGCTTAGAAAATATCACCCTAAAATATATGATCTCCTTCTTTCACTAAATTAGTTATGAAAAGCATCCTAAAAATCCAGTGAGATGCTCAGCAGATTTTAAAATCAGGCCACTTACTCAGGTAACGAAGGCCCTGGTCTTGCAGCTCAACCCAGATGGGCAGACCACAGCACCCACTCCGAGCACCATTGAGGTGACAATAGCGCCACACAGGTCTGCTTGTGAGGATTCAGTTACAGGATCAATGCCTTAGTCAGATGCTTAGCTGGTGTCAATGGGTCTGGTTCAGACTGGATTTAGGAGCCTAAATGTTAGGCAGCCAATTTTGAAAATTGATACCAATTTTTTTTCTATTTTAAGGTCCTTTATCAGGGGACTTGATGTCCTGGCATGGAATTGTACTTGATGCTCCAGCAGGCCCTTTTCCAATCTGTATTTAATTTTAAAATTACCAAATTGTCTTCATATTTTTCTTCAAAAAATGCTCCAAAGATAAAACTTTCAATGGTATGCTTCATCCAGGGCAAAGTTTTATTTCCCAGTTATACAGCCACAAATAGAAAGTTTCCAGAAAAGCTGCTCCAATTTTAACTGTACCATCACACAAATGACTCTGGTAAAACTGTGCAGAACAGACGCCACTTACCATTTCTCTCTCAGAACCATGGTAAAATACACGAAAGGTCATATACAAGATAGAATTTGACATAATAAGATTTCACTCCTATGTTAATGCACCTCAGATCAAGTCTGCAAAAGTGAAATAATAAATTTAGGAAAACAAGCAAAATGACCCTACTGGTTGGTTGGTTTTCTAGATACCATCTACATATTTTAGAAACGTACAACCTTCTAATCGAAATGAATAAACTACTCAACCATAAAGTTGCTATAGAAGATATGCTTGTTCTGATTGGAAAGGGCATCTGCTATCTGCAATATTGATAATACTTTTCAAATTTCATCTGCTTTTGTTTGCATTCTGTGTCGTCTGTTTAAACACACTGGGAATAATAATGAATCCCAGCATTATCTCCACTTTTTCAAGGCTGAACATATAACTTTATCACAAAAATAATTAAAATTCTTTGGCACTCTTGTATCTTTTCCATTAAACGTTATCAAGCAGTGACAATAAACTAACATCAGTCCAAGGCTGCCCATATGCTGCTTTTAAAAAGAATGCATTTGTCCCAGGGTGAGATACATGAATTTTGTGTTTACAGGGTCAAACAATTCTGAAGTTTTTTTACAGTGTAAAGACTACAAATCTATACACACACACACTGCAACCAAGCATCATTAGGTAGGGATGGGACACCTATGAATTGTCTTGCTAAAATGTTCTTTGATAGGCAAACCTTAGTGGCTTAATAATTTGGAAAATTACAGATATAAATATTTTTCATAATAGTAATACACATTCAAACCCAAAGATGGATGTTCCAAAATGTTTTCAGAATGCATGTTCAATTAATCTCATGTGTATTAATGGATTTTCTGACAATTTATTAGTAAGTCAGTCTATATATAAGATTCATTCCAAAATAAAGTGGTAATAGTGTTTATTTTGGGTTTATATTTACAGTGTTGCCACTTTATTATGAAATTAATCATTTTATGTCACCTTTTGTAAATCAGGTTTCTCTTTTTTATTTGGGGCACATTAGGTTTAAATATAATATTTTATCTGTTCAGTTATTGTTCGGTATCAGTTAATAATCATCAGCTATTTTAGAAAGCAACCTCTGATAGATGACTTTCCACCCACGCTGAATAATTTGCCAACTAAAAACAATGTAGGTTTTAAAACATATCACTGGAATTCCTAACTCTGAAGTCTGTCTTTATAATTTTTATAACGTGCTAACTTCTGCTTAAAATGTAGTAAAGCAATGATGTTGATCTCATTTCAATACTACATACGCAGTATTGCATAGTAATGCACTGCCTTTATAAGCCAGAAAACAGTACCAACTCACTAAACAGATCCATCAGGATAATTGAAGAACTCATTTCAGAAGAACTCCCATATGAAAGCAGAAATGTTAAAAGATGTTAAATTTTCTTTTTGGGTACTGTTGGCTTGCCTGATAAGCAGAAGCAAGTTTATACAGCTCTGCAGCTAGCGTAGAATGCTTAAGCAAGAAATCCATAACTTTTAATATGATGAGATTGTCCTGCTAGGAGAGATGGATTTTTTCCAATATCACTGCTAACAAACAAGTAGAGTCTCCTGTATCAGCACATTTCTGTTTTCTACTCTGCAGCACACATGTGCTTCATTAGAAAACAACACATAGCTCAACATTTTAGTTATATTAAAAATGAGTCATGTCACCAGACCAGTTGATGGACAGGTATCTTAACTTATTTCTTTAAGGAACAAACACACAATCTTATATAGATACAAGGTTAAAAAAAAGATGAGAAAGTATGAAGTTATCCAAGAGTTAGTGGAAATGTTGCTTACAAGAGTGACTGCACAATGGGCAGATACTGTCACACAATGTCTTATTACATGGTTTCAAACTCCTATTCACAGTCCCACTTGCTGCAGAAAACTCAAATATGTTTCAGATAGGTGCTAAATAAAAGACATTACTTTTCATCTGCCTTTTTGCTTAATGCTAATATAGTCACTTGTCAGTGGATGTAAAAGTAAAGGAGACAAGAGTTTATTTTTATACCTCACAGAACAGCAACTGGTGATTTCCCTTAGATCATTGCTTTAGTATATGCAGACATTAAGCTTTTTTTCTTTTTATATTTTAGACATACTTTAGTTTTTATTCAAAACAGTCTTATGCCAACTCTGACACATTAATATTACCTCCAAGGTAGGTGGAGTTTTAGTTTTAAAACTTTTCTGCAAAAGCCTTCATCATCTTATCTTACAAATTTAGATATTACATATAATGAGTAATCACGCTGATATTATTCACTTCTTCAAACGTTGGACTGAGGACACGAATTTTTGATGCACCTAAGAATTTACACAAGATGCATTTTAACGAGCAGTCAATATGTACGAGGACCTAACCACAAGAAAATGTAGGTCTTTTTTGATTCTTGTAAACTAAAGATCAAAAGGGAGTTTTTTGTCTCAAAACGGCACTAAGTTTGCTGCACCCAGGTCCAAATTCCTTACTCAGAGCCAAACTAGGCCCTAGACTAGCAATAACAATTGTGGGGCCAGGGTGATGTTATTCCAAGGAGAAAGAGCAAAGAGGTCCTTTCTTTCTGCATGACTTTTATTTTTAGAATCAGAGAAACAGCAATGGACTAAAAGGACAGACAAAGTCTCCATAAACAAACACAGTGTATTTGATTCACTCTGCAGCAATCATCTTAAACTTACAAGGAATACCCCACCTGAATGGCTAGGAAGCCTACTTCACTCTTAAAGGGACAGTACTGTGAACACACCCTTGTAGTTACATAGCTAACCCAGCCAGGAAACCCTGAAGGCCAGATTCTTGGCTGCTTTAGAACTTTCTTTGCGCCAGCTCAAAGGGACTGTGAAGCTGGTTTAACTGGCCAGCTGAGGTTTAATCAATAGAGTTATTCTAGATTTACACCAGTGTAAATGAGAGTACAGTTTAGCCTACAGCTATTTTTTGTTTGTTTTGAAGGCATAAATGAGAATTTACTGCCGAGTTGCTAGTGGAGATGTGGGATCAGAGTGGACCAACTCCAGGAAAGTGTCCTGGCACAGTATTATCATAGACACATCACCCGTGGCCAAAGCTGAGCTTGCAAGAGCAGTTAAACTTAATTAGGGCAGGTCTTCACTACGGGGGGGGGGGTCGATTTAAGATACGCAAATTCAGCTACGCGAATAGCGTAGCTGAATTCGACGTATCGGAGCTGACTTACCCCGCTGTGAGGACGGCGGCAAAATCGACCTCCGTGATTCCCCATCGACGGCGCTTACTCCTACCTCTGCTGGTGGAGTAAGTGCGTCAATTCGGGGATCGATTGTCGCGTCCCAACGAGATGCGATAATTCAATCCCCGAGAGATCGATTTCTACCCGCCGATTCAGGCGGGTAGTGTAGACCTAGCCTTAGTTATTAGACTCGCAGAACTCAGCATGTGCTATGATCTAGCAGACTGAGGCCCCAAACTGTGAATTCTTCAAATATTATAGTTATTATAATAGGCTCATAGATAAGCCGAGTCAGGCTTGTTTAATATTTGGATGGGAGACCAATACATGCTGCAAGAAGGAGTTGGTGGCTGCAGTTAGCAGTAGATAGACAGCACTCTTCTCTTTGAGTGAGTACTGTACCAATGCTCAGCATGATCCTAGCAAGAGCTAGCAGGATTAAAGTGGAGTCTATTTAGGTTAATTATCAGAAAGTTACACCTTCTCTACCATGCTTTCTTTTTCCCCTTCTTCCTTTTCCTCACCTAACCTCCCTCTGGTGTTCTCAAGTATGTATTCCTACTCTATTCAATTAGCCTTAGGTACAGCACAGAGGACTCAGTTACCGGCAGTCATTATCCCAAGCACTTTTCATAAAAGTAAGGGTATTAGTCCCAGAGTCCTGGCAAAATTCCAGCTAAGCTAACATATTTACATTCTACCCTTTCTACAGGTATCTTTTTAGTTTTAAATGGAGGAGTTATTCTTCAATTCTTCTCCTAAAATTGTTGTGTAGTATGGCTGGTACTGGTAAGTTCATTCTTCATTTCCTTCCAGTAGCTGATTAAATAGTCAGCACTGTGTGGTCAACTCTCATGATTTTATCACAAGTCTCATGATATTTGGTGTTTTTCTTAAAGTCCTGCTTCTGAAGTCATGGATTATGTGAGAATCGCAGCTTTCTTTCTTTCTTTTTTTAAAAATGTTAAGTTTCTAACTCATAGTTGTGGAGAAACACTTAAATATGTTATTCCAAAGAACCCAATACAATCTCATGGTTTTTTGGGCCTGACTCATACTTTTTCAATGCATGAAGTTGGCAGTATTGTCAGTGGCAAAGGATAAGCCAGGCCTATTAAACAACTAAGGCCCAGCTCTGGCCTGTGCCAATCTTTCAAGGACTGACTTCTGTCCTCAGTTATGCCAATGAAATGGAAGACTTCTGTGGGGTTGTGTGAGTATAACAGAGCAGAATTGGACCCATGTGTTCCAGAGTGAATGAAAGCACCATGTCAAATGCTGCCCACGCGTACTCCCATGTGTCAGTCACTGGACTTCAATGGATTTGTATGGGTGTGAGAAGATTATATATATATATATATATAAAAAAATCACACACACACACACACACACACAAAGGCCTCCTTCCCCCCCCCCCCCCCCCCCCCAAGGTGTGACGCTGGCAGACCAGGTTCCCTCCTTGGCCAAAGCTTTAGGCCTCAGCTGAGCACTGACAATTTCATTGCTGGAAATCAATCTGTTTCACCTGTGTTAGCATGGTTAGGGTGGGTGTTGTACTTATAACAATGTGTTATATGAAATGCTTATAAATTCCTGCATGCATTAATCTCACTTATAAAATATTACGTTATAGCATGTGATAGACATATACGGTTTTGTTTTGTTTTGAAGCTTTGAACCCAGTCAGGAGGAGTCATCTCCTGCCCATCAAGAAGGCCTATCAAAACTAAATGGGCCATTGTGGGATATCACAATACAAAGACTTTGTTAATTGCCCCCTAAAACACATGAGCAGGATACATGCAAAAGGGCTCATCCCATCAGCTTGAATTCTGGAAGAAGGAAATAAAAATAGCTAACAAGAAAAATTTTCATCTTTTATTGTTTGGATTCTCACAGGGCTGGAGCTACGAAACAGAGATACCCAGGGTCAACCTGGGTTAGCCCTAAAAGACATTCAGAGCTGACAGATTACTACAATTCTGTCACCTTTTGAAACCACAGACTGTAACTCATTTGGGTATATATGCTTGACTGCTTTAACCTTGTAATAACTCTCTCATGTCTTTTCTTAGTTAATAAATCCTGTTTACTGTAGGATTGGCTCCAAGCGTTGTCTTTGGTTTGAGATCGAATGTACAGATTAGCATAGGGTAAGTGACTGATCTCTTGGGACTGGAAGCAACCTGAATGTTTTTGGTCTTTGGTATACAACCAACTATCACTAAGTCCAGCTTGCATGGATGGCAAGATAGACTGGAATGACTAAGGGGACTGTCTGTGACTTCCTGGTACAGTGCTTTAGGAGTTTACACTTTTTACTGGGTTGGTGAAATCTAGCTATAGAACATAGAACCAGTTTGGGGTTTCTGCCCTGCTTCCTGACAGTCTGCCCTGAGATTGGTACTCATGGTCATGAACCACTCTAGACAGTGAGACATGAGGCAGTAAGGGCCACCTCTGACACCCATTTTTAAATAGTCTCCTAAGGTTTCTGGTATATTTTTTACCATCTAGTAAGTGGAGAGGTTTTTGCTTATTTGTAGCATTATTGAGAGAGAGAGAGAGAGAGAGGTACAGTGCAAACAGTCTCAAGCTAGGAGGATAAATGCACACAGTGACCTGGATTCTCAGCTCTGCTCAGCCCAGGATTCAAGAGGGGGAGCAAAAGTAGCTGCACAAAATCTTTGAGCTTCTCCACTTCTTAAAGCTACTTATTTTTACCAGCTACTATTAAGCTCCCACAGGCCACTATGTTGGCAAGCCACGACTGCAGCACACAGCTCTTTGTTCACGTGCTTCACAATGGACACAATCCCAATTTAAAAAAAAGACTTTCCACAAAGACTTTCTACGAAGACCATTTTAATATTTTTACCTCGCCAATTTTCAAGACAGTGAGTAGAAGGGGCACTGAGTTGTGTTGCTTGGGTGAAAGAAAACCTGGCCCCATTCAAGTCAATGTTGAGTTTTGCGTTGACTTCAATGGGGCCAGGATTTCACCCCTTGTGTGGATCCATTGAATCCAATGGAAATTACATGAAAAGCACACATAAGAATCAGATCCTTTAAAAGTTCTCACCAGGTCCTTGCCAATTTTTTTTTAACTAAATTAAGGAAAACACACATTTTAGATGCCAGAAGAGGCATATATTAATTTTGACACTCAACTCGGTTAGTTTTATTCATAGCTAATGCCAAATATTTCAGCTGGACATAGTGGCTCTGATTCTCCTCTCATTACACTGATCTCACGGAGGTGAAACTCCTAAATATGTTGATCAGCCTTTGCAGTGACATGTAGATCTGATGTATTCCATTTGCAGCATGGTTTGCTGGGGTCCGTCTCATGGCAATCTCACAAATATTATTCCACCGTTCTCTCACCCAGGTTTCACGATTCCCTCCCACCCCCACCGACCCAATATTGAAAGACAATCAGCAAATGAATGATTTCACATTTTCAGCCCATTAAAATATTTATTGCTGGTGTCAATAAAAAGTTTTTAAAAGATAAAATATATTTGTATATTGACTGCAAATCCTACATGGATGTAATGGCACCAGGCACTGTACCACATCATGAAATAAAAATTAAATTGTAGTTGGGCTTTTAAATCAACTCAATTAAAATAAAGAGATTCTTGGCTTGATATAGGGAAATATTTGTATTTCCAATTCTATTTGTTAATACATTGACATATGTGCTATTTTTTAAATGTAGCACTAAGTGCACTTTCTGTCAATGCCATAGATTTTTTAATAGACTGAGAAAATGCATTTCATTTCTTCTTATTTTCCTTCAATACATCATTTGGTTCTGCTTTTTTGCCTGCATGAAATTCATTTTCTAATGGAAATATTTGTTTTGTAAATCAAATATGTATTATGCACAAAATGCAAAGCACAAATTAAATTATGTTAATGAAATGAAAGAGATATGAAATGCATATTTCATGGACAAAACATAACCTCAGCAAACAACCATTTCTTGATAAAATCTTTAAACACAATCTCATTCTGTGACAGACATATTGTTAAAGCAGATAGCACCTCATTTAAATGGTTTCCTTTAATATTAGTGCTTAGTATATAATTGTAAATAACTTTTGGGATGAAAAACCAATAATGAAATATTGTCTTTAATAGTTTGCTATTGATGTCAGCATAAAATTTGGAGTAGTTGAATATTGGAAATTGGGAGTGCGCACACATATAGTCAAAAGCTGTAAATGATTGCATATTTAAATAGAGCTGACTAAGGCAAAGATGTTATAGATATTAGTAATAGGCAGAAAATTATGCTGACCTAACATTATTTGACAAAACCTACTGTTTTAAATTATATATTGGTTACACTTAATGAATAATAGATTCTGTAGGTGTTGTTTCTCTAATCATAATGCTGATGACACTATATGTAGGAGACTTCTTAGTCATCCTTCTGACAATAAAAACAGGTAGAGATCACAAAGGGCAGAGCAATATGAATTCACATTATGAGTCTTAGTATTAGCCTCGTCTTCAGCAGGACAAATACTTCCAAGGAGCAAAACACCCCTTCTTGGTTCATTGAATATAACCACAAGAATATATGAATTTAAACAAAACTGAGAATTTCATGTGGGTGTTTGTTTGCTTTGTTTTCCTAAGCAGAAGAGGCATTATATGGATTCCATCTATCTGTTGGGTTTTATCACTGTTCCATAATTGATTGGATTCTACCTGCTGGATCTTATCTACCCTATCTCTCTCTCTTCATCCATCTCTCAATCTCAAGTATGCAGTAAATCAAGAACAGAGCTCTTGAAACATGAGACAATCATAACTGACTTTAAGGGCAGCAACGAACCTATTAAAATCACCAAAGGGACAAGTGACTCCTCTCCTTTATTCTATTTTTTATGAACAATGCTACCAAAGAGAAAGAAGACAGTGTAAAATTTAAACAAAAAATGACGCCAAAACCAAGATGACCATTATGAAGCTGGAAGATACCTATAATCTGACAGGTGATGAGAAGACCAGAGGATTTATTTGAACATTCCTGCTCTATCTATGAACACAGGAAAGTTACACATAATCAATACGGATCTGTTTCATTTATTAAGGGGAACATGTGTATTTGTTTTTACATTAAATATTAACAGAAAACCCTTAAGAGTCCAGTCCTGATTCTTGATAACCGTTTGGCATCTTCCTTTTTAGAAGGAGGAAGATAACTGGGCAAACTGTGAGAAAACAACTCCAGCAATATCTAGAGACTTCAAGTTTCTCCAACCTTAGTCAATTTGCTGTTAGGTCTAGGTATAACACAGAAACCATACTTAGTGTATCTGGCTAATGAGCTTCTCCGTGCAATGGACAAAAATAAGGTGTCTGTGCTGAGTCTTAGATGCGTCAACTTTGATACCATTGATCAGAAACTGCTGTTGACCTGCCAGAGATTCTCTGTTCCTTTCCTTTTGGGGAAAGCTCACCAAGTAGCACAATGCAATTGCTCAATTATCCTGAAGACCCTCTTATGCGTGGTTCACAGGGCTCTCTCGGTCTCTCTTTTTGTTCAATATGTATATAGGGCCATTGGGATAATTGGTAAGGAAGTATAGTACACTGCAACTATAAAACATAATATCCAATTCTATATTTCCATATCTCCCAACCCTGCTGTGGAACGATGTATCCAGTGCCTATTGTAAACTGGGACATGGCTGAACCTCGATAAAACATAGATTATACTATAGGATGGGGGAAGGAACCATAAACAAAGACCAAAGTTGCATGCATGCGTCCAACTAAGGGAGTATGTTCTTTTGGCTTCATATATATACACACAACTTTGCAATTTCATTGGATCCCCCGCTGCTTATGGATATTCCATTCCTGTTGCTCTTCTCCCTTGCCCTTGGACCAGTCTTGCGCTCCCCGGTTGGGAAATACTACCACAGATAGCTTGGATCTAGAGTATCTGAAACATCTGCCTCTCCCTCCAGCAGTTTTGACCATCTGAGAAGCTCAGGCTAAATACTCATCTGGTTACCTCAGTTTTCCATTCTGTAAATTGGGAGGAAGCTCTTACCCACTTTGAGATCTATGGATGAAAGAGTATTCTTGTTATAATATTTACAACAGAAAAGAAGCCTGCTATTCTGAGTGAAGGGCCCTTGCCTCTGGAACGTGTTTTTTTCTTTGGTCTGCCAGAACCTTTATATCACACTAGTCTTGACGGAGTTTGTTCTGAGGTGGATGGTGGGGAGGAATTTAGTTTGTTTTATTGCTCAGGAGATTTCTTGGGGCCTTCCTCTTGTTGTAAGTGTGTTGTAGCCTAAGCGGCCTACCTGCAGTTATAGGTAAGTTTGAGGCCTGAGGAGGCTGTCTGAGGGGATCCCTTTAGCTCTTTTTAACACATTTGATATAATGTAGCCATCATAGTGCCTAAAGATTATTTACGGTAGCAATAAATATATATAATAATAAACTCAGTAGTGCAATATCCATGATAGAAAAAAACTGTAACACTAAAAACTAGAACTGTGAGAATGTAGAAACCTCCAATGACAAGTAGGATTTTCTATTGTTATAACAAACTATTTGTTAAATCTCACCTGCTGTGTTACATGCTGTCACAGCTATCTCAATGCCATGACCAGTTAGGTACCATAGATGCAGCTTTCATTTTATGGTAAAGAAGGCTGCAGATTTTTTTGTACACTATCCCCAGTAAGCTGTCCAGGAAAGCTGATAACAATCCCAGAAATAGATGGGGGATTATAAGCATCATGGGTACAATTCTGAGCAAGTTCTGTCAGGTGTGAAGAGGGAGAACAGGAACAAACCGCCTGAATGTGATTAGCACTGAAGCCTTCAGTGACTTCTGGCATAACAAAAAATTAAACCAAATCAAACAGTACAACTGTGTGAATCTCAGAACAACTCCCAACTTCCTTTGGGCCAGGACATCACATTGTTTCTGCCATGAACTAAAAAACTTCCAAACATTTTCAGGTTCTCCTGACTTGGCAATTTCCCTAGGATAACCCAGTAAATTGCTGGAGGGAAAAAGTCCCAAGTATGATAAAATACTGGAATTTAACAAGAGCCAAATGAGAGCCTAACGAGAGCCAAAAACTTCTCTGGAGGGAGAATCCAAAGACAGATCTTCAAATATTTAGAGTCAGAGACATAGTATTACTCCAATATGTCAAAGTAGTCTCCTTGGCAGCTTACAAAGTCATTTGAACAGAACATAAAAATGAAGAGAATATTTGCTATGGGAGGAAATATCAAAAACACCCTTAGAAGAAGCGTAATCTTCTGTTGTCCAACAACAACATTCCATCCCCAGATTTACTAACAGGGGAATAGGGAGTATGGTCACATACAGTAAAATCAATTCCATGCTACATTTGTGTCTTTTGAGTAGAAACCATGGGACAAATTCTGTTCTGACTCAATGGAATTACAGGAGTTGTGGGGGTATAAATCAGAATAGATCTGGTCCCTTATGATTCTGTTGTGTTTCTACTACTGATGGAGGAATAATGGATACCTAATTCTAAATTGTGCTTCCTACACTTATTTCATAGGCAATACATTTTTTATCAATTTTCTAAAATGAATCTTTCCCTTTTGCATTATCAAATTTCGATCCTATATCATTTCCATACACACCCCAAGCCATTCTGGAGATCTTGTATACATCACTAGAGATTAATATTAGGTGTTTGTAAAAGAAGGATATTAGCTTCTCCCTTATATCTGTCAAAATTAATAACTTCTTTATCACAGATAACTCCAGATCAATAAGAGATTCACAGATGTGGCTGGAAATAAAATGTATGGAAATATAATATCTCATTTGTAAGTATTCAGAAAAAAAGAGAAGTGGTTTCATTATTGAAATTGAGACTGAAACTGTTCAAAAGGTCAAAAGACTTCGAGGGCTGAAAATATCTGCCATATGGACTTAGCCTTTCAAATAGAAAACAAATTGTAGGTCAACCCAGGGGAAAGGAGAGAAATGAATTTCTACAGATAGGGCAAAGAAGGAAGAGATCAGAATCCTCTCCATATTGCATGCACACTTCTATCTGAACCTACAATAAGGCCAAAAAGGGGGGGGGGGGCTGGACATAAATGCTTACACAATGATTGATGTAAATACTTTCAGAACAAGGGATAGCAGTTATGTCTGGCAGATGTCCACCTCCTGCACTGCTGATCATACCTGGTACCTCCTGAGGTACTGATTTAAATGGAATAACAGTGTAAAGTGGCAATATTGCAGTGAGCGGACCCTGTGATTTTGGTCCAGCAGACATGATGTTGATTATATTTGTTAATGAACTGTAATGTTGCCTCCTAAAATCAATGGTTTCAGGAACACTAGAAAACATAAGCCCTGCCTGAAGCTTCACAGAAGTCTGGCAGTCTTTTGCCATTTGCAATAGAAAATAATTGACAGGAATCATATTCTCTTAGTCCCAATAATAATGATTCTGCCAAAGTTTTCAATCCCAAAGTTAGGTTCCTAGCTCTATGGTTAGGCATGTAAATGACTTTCATCTGATTGCCTAAACATGGCTTTAGGAGGTTAACTTTAAACGGAGGTTTGAAATTTTGTGTCTTCATTTTTATGGCTTTAGTGATTTTCATTTACCCATTTCATAAAACTGCACAAAGTAGTTCAATAGTATTTGCATTTCCCACCTTTCAGTTCGGCAAGAATTATCCTCTAACGACTTTCAGTTCCAAGGCCCAGTCTAAGATGCAGGGCTGAGTATCTCAGGATAATTGATTGCAGGCTAGTGGACCCCTAAGCAGAACTCCAAGTAAGTTAGCGCTGTGGGAGTTTGCCCACATGCAGCAAGTTGCAGGCTGGGGTCTTAAAATACTAAAAGTTAACTAAGGGTAAGGAGAAATTTTGACACTACAAGTTATTTTCTTACATGTATTTTAAATGAGGGGTGAGAAATATTACTAATAAGGGAATATAACAGAGTTGAGGCAGCATAAGTTAGGAGTTGTGGTGTGTGTGTATACACATACACACACACACAAAATGTTCATAAGACCCTAAATCTGTTAGGTGCCTAAATCCCATTTTCAAAAGTGCCTAAATTACTTAGGAGCCACAGACATTGGGCTCTTAAGTTAATTGGGTTCTCTTCAATATTTTACCTTTTGTTGTCATTATCAAAGTTACAACAGTGATTCTTTTAAAGGTGTATCTTGCTTGGTTCAATAATCTCCTCTTTGTAAACCCAGGTGAAGAGATCATTAACAAAATAATCCTACATACTCTAAAGAATTGTGCTGCTTTCATTTTATGCTTATAAGCATTTGAGGATCATGGGATAGAATGAACGAACAATACTTTATATAAAAATATTAAAATGTCCTCAGTTCATATCCCCATTTACCCAGAGGATTTCTCCCTTTTGCTTTTCTTTAATAGTTTCCTTAAGCTACCCTGGCTTTTCCTATTAACTGGTTCTGTCCAGTGGCGCTAAGCCTTAGGGTTCAGCAAGTTAGATGCTGGAGGCCAGGGCTTTGTGAGGCCAAGGGCCTGCTGAAGTAAAAACTAGCTTTCTTCCCCTTTTTTTCCTGAGCCCCTCAAACTTTAGCTGACCCATAGTAAAATCCCTTTTAACAAGGCTTAGTTCCTCGTTGAACCAGTTAAAACTTTGCAAAAATAAACAAGGGCCATTCTTTGCTTTTTCCAAGGCTTTGAAATTCTTTTTGAATAGGAAAGGGATAAGCACTTCACCCTACCTGAACAGAAAATGCCCCAGAAAGAGAACAAAGGGAAGTTTGTCAATCAGCTAGGGAAAAGGAAATGTATTTAACATACAAACATCCAGGGAAGTACATTTTGTATCCCTTTATTTTTTCACTGAATGCCCTGTCCTGCACTGAAATCAATGGGACTTTTCCCCTTGCAGGGTCAGCCCTGTGTGTCTTTTTAGACGGAGAGGAAAACTGCACTTTGTCTCATGAGTCTAGAGATGAAGAGCCATAATCTGCCATGGCTAGTTGCTGAAAAATGTTGCATCTCACCCCATAGATAACTGTGCACGCTAAACCTTCCTGCTTGCATGTTGCCACAACAAAAATGGTCCAGCGCACAGGATTCTCAGATTGCCCATTTCCAAGAAAAGGTTGTGGTTTGAGGAAACAAGGCACAAAAACAAACTTAGGGCCTCCTGGGTAAAAGACTGAAGGCCAGAAGGGATGAAAAGCAGGTGGATCTTGGAGTTAGACAGGGAAGGGTAGGGAGACCAGATGTCCCGATTTTATAGGGACGGTCCCGATATTTGGGGCTTTGTCTTATATAGGCATCTATTACCCCCCCCCCCATCCTGATCACCCTAGGGAAGGGTGGGATAGTGTAATAAGCCTCAAAGGCAGGGTCATTCCCTTTCTGCCCATCACTCTGGGAGAAGGGCAGGCTGGCAGATCTCAGCTGCATCAGCCCCACGCCTCAGTGAGCAAGTTGATGCTAATCCTGTTAACAATTGCTCATCTGCTTTTCTATTTATCACAGTCGCTATGTTTTTAAAACAGACCAAATTTCTGAAAATTTAAATGCAAAAATGGCAATGTCTCCATTTCCCAGAATGGGGTGGTGATTTCAGAAAATTCACAACTTTAATGCCAACCAAGTCACTGCTTTAATGTTAGGTGGAAGCCCTGTGTAGGTTCTCAGCACCCAGATAGAGTCCAACCCATTAACACTGCAGTGGGCAACATTTTTCATTCTGAAGGTCCCCACTGAATAGAACCATTCTTCCTTCTGAGCATCATATAAACAAAGATACCTCTTAATAAAGGAAAGCATTTCCTGACCTACCTGGTCACGTTTCAATCTGAAGTGCTGTTTGTCATCTCTAAGTACTATTTTCCTAAACAATGAGTAGTGTTACTCCCTGGGGTTGCTCTCTGCTTCAATGGGGTGTAAATACCTGAAATATCCATGAGACAGTTTCAATGGTTATTCATACTCAGCTCCCAAAGTAGAAACACAAAGGATGCCATTTGACCCTATCCATGTCAAGATGATACCACACATGTATAACATTTCAAAAACCAGGGAAAATCTCTCCTCTGTGATCTAATCTAACTGAACATATAGAAACAAAAGCCCCCTCCTCCATCAGCAAGCATACTGTATTGAAGCAGGACTCAAGGAGAATTGATTAACCAGCATTAGCCAGCTCCCACTGGTAGGCACACGATCTATAGACTCCAATCCTAAAAAATAATAATAATTTCACATGCATACGTTTACTCACAGTGTAGAAACTTAACCATTTGCATACATCTTCATAGGATCAGGGCCTTAGCCAATGCAGTTGCATTCCCACCCCCCCTTTTTTTTTAATGTTGCATATCAAAAAACGAAGAGGGGTGGGAAATGCCCGGACAGGAACAAATGTGAACAGCCGTCAGTAGCTGAAATGTATTTTCTGGATGTTCTAGAGCAGTGATACTCAGACTGAGGCTCGCAAGCCACAAGTGGCTCTTTAATGTGTCTCCTGTGGCTCTTTGCAGCACATGGTATTAAAACACTGTGTGATTTAATTATTAACCAGTCTAAGTTATTAACCAATCAGGATGCATTTACTATGTTATTAACCAACTGTAGCTAATAAAATAATAATATTTGGTCAGTCACTTTGCTGTGAGAATATATATATATATATATATAGAAAAAACATGTCGTGATCAGTGCAATCTATACGAGGGATGAAAGACCAATCGATCAAGATGATATATATATATATATATATATAGTAAAAGAAACAATTAATTCACATGATTGTTTGGTAATATTGATGGCTAATTTGGCTTCTGAACCACTGAGGTGTGAGTATCACTGTTCTAGATGAAGGTTGCCAAACAGGGCTGGGCAGAGTGCAAAAAAAAAACAACAACCTGCAAATAGTCATCCGCACATTTAAATGAATATACCGCATCTGCCTTGGTTTCCCCCTTGTGTTTGCTTTCTGCAAACTTTGGAGCAATCAAGTTTTGCTGGGCAAATGTTTGCACAAGGCAAATTTCAAAGTTGCATGCACAGACAATTTAAAAAAAAAAAAATACATGCCAGAAGTGCTTATATGCTGATCCAATGAGTCCCCTGGAATTGACTTATCTGATCTGTCACAATTGACCAGCACACCTTGATTGACAAAGAACTCAAATATTCACAGAAGTTCAGGATCAAGCCACAAAGTTGGGGGAGGGGGGGGTTTAATTACAAAATTATCCATCAATAATTTCAAATAATAAATAAATTGGAAAGAATTGTGATCTGTCTCCAGATAGTCTATGAGCAGAGAGAGCAGCTAAATTTGTTGAATAAATTATTCATTATGGATTATTCGCTCAGCTCTACAGCAATAGTACTGACACTGTTTAATTTAATAGCAAATTAAGGGATTTTTCTCCTTACAAAAATGAGTGCATTGCTCCCAGCGACTTGACTCTTGAAGAAGCAATGCTGGAAACCTCTAAGAACAGCTCCCCTTGTCCAAGGCTTCAATTAGACTTTGAGTAGTAAAGAGAAGAGTTTTCTGATATACTATGTGACTGGGCAATAGTCCCATTGTGGGGACACAGTATTGCCTGGTGGTATGTATAGGGGTGTGAGTCTTTTTTAAAAATCTGGAAACGAATCTGGAAGGACATCCCACTAAGTTCAGCTAATGCACTGAAAAAATTCAGGATGTTTTGAACTAGACCTGAAATCCTCCAAAAAAAGTGAGCCTCGCTTTACTTTAGATTTTGTTGGGGCCTGGACTATCTAAATATGTCCCGCTCTCCTCTGTTCCTTACCTTTTTTCTGAGTAGTAGGATGAAAAATCTGGTAGACTTCCACATTCCTTGTATTCCTTCATCTCTGGCACCTTCAAGGGGTAGCCAGCACTACCCTCCTACAAAGGAGCCTTAAACTCAAAGCAAAACTCAGGAACTGTGAAACTCTGCCAACCAAACCACTCCTAGCTGAATGACCTATTGGGGGGTTATTTTTTATGTATTATTCTTCTATATTTTCCATGATACTGTGAATATTTTGTACTCAACATGTTTATTTTATAGATCCTTTATAAATGAATACCTCTTTAGGAGTTTGCACCAAGAATTTTTGACGCTGAGAAACTTTGATCTTCAAAGTCTCCAAAGAATAGAATGGTTGCTGCATGGTACCATAATTTACTGGTACTGGCAGAATTCATTCTGTGACTCAATTTAGCTATTATAGCATATTATTCTAAGGTGACTGTCACCATAGTATCTAGCTGCTAGATGATGTTCACAAGCCAAGTGATGGCTCAAGTGATCAGAATAACCAGCCCATCTACACTCTTCCAGATATGTTTTCAGACATGCACAATTTTATCTAAATTGTCTACATCTTTTCACTAAAACATCCATGAATGACTCCATGCAGAGAATATTCACAAGGTATTTTGGAGCCAATGTATTTTTCTAGGTCTTCACTTTTTGCTGTGACTAGAATATATAGAGTTATAATAGGTAATGATAATAAAAATGTTGGAAGAGACATGAAAACTTCATGCTTCAGGGCTTAAACCTATTAACTATTAGCTAACTATTAGAGATCAGGATTAGAAATCAGGATGAGACCTAATGTGGGGGGAAATTCTTACACCTTCTCTGAAGCATCTGGTGCTGGCCACTGTTGAGGATGGAATGTGAGACTAGATGGACCTCAGGTCTGATCCAATATTACCATTCCAATGTTCCTTTACTCATTGGTTTTCCATCCAAAGTAAAGGCTTTTCCATTTGTTATTGAGAAGGATCATGCCACAGTGTCCTTTCACCATTGGGATTTGCCCAAAATAACCAAGAAAAATCTCATTACTCAACAAAGAGTCTTACTTCTCATTGACTACTGTACCAAGAATACAATAACCCTTCCTTATGCTGCACCGCAAATTGTCTCTTTAAATAAAGAAATGAGCTATCTTCATTTATCGTACATAAGAGGGTCAGGTTCAACCTCTTTCTTAGCAAGTCTTGTAGAGAAAAGTGCAGTATCCTTAAGATCTCTGGTTATGCTTGTCTAAAAAAAAAAATAAATAGAACTCATATCCTCAGCAGGTATAAACTGGTTTAGCTCTATCGACACCAATGGTGTTATGTTGATTTATACTAGCTCAGGATCTAACCCAAAATCCCTAAATTCGCATTTACGAAGGTCCTGAGGAATAAAAGTCAAAAATTCATGTTTCTTATTTGAGTTAAGACGGGTTAGAAAGGTATAATAGCAATGGGAAGAGTATCAATAAGAGGATGCACTGGCAGCGTTTTGACACCCATCCACAGATGCGAAACATCACATACTGAAACTAACCTTATTCTGAACCAGATACAAATGCTTGGAGAAGCATACGCACACAGAAGGATCTCTGATCTAGCCTGATTTATTTCCTCCATGCTTTTGACACTGTGCTTTTTTAAAGTGTGGTTTCCATTGAGTAATGACCTGTGGGTAGCAGGTACAGTACACTCTTCCAGACAATCTGTTACAGCAGACAAGAAACAGATTTCTCAAACCAAACAGATTCAACTAAAAGGTAATGTATTTTCCACTGGCTATCTTGAACATTCATACTGCATTAAAACAGATACTTTCTGGGTGTTATGCCCTTTACAAGTGCTCTAAAAAAGGGAGGAAAGAACTGACAATGGAGAAATGGGACGAATAAGATACAGCAACTTGTTTCTGCAAAATAATTGTGCAGAAGCTGGGTAAACAATTGCCCATGAACCAAGTGCTCTCAGTGGCATTAGAGGAAAGGGTCAAGAGATCTATTCATATAAAACTAGAGACTCCAGAATAGGTTTCTACACCTTCTTTTGTGCATGCACACTTCACACTCCTGTTTCTGATTTGCACATCAGCCGCACACAGCATCACTCTGGTGAATGTTGTCTCCCTTTTTAAAATGCGTTGTTGGATAGCTATCAGCAGGACGTTTTCAATCCTTTGCCAGGAAAGCTTCCATAGAACCTCTTTCTTGCAGTGTGGACCCTGCCTCTCAGAACTTGTCTGAACTATCCTTTTTCCTGAGACATTCCCACCCCTTGCTATCAGCAGAGTGGCTGCACCAGTGGGTTCCAAAAGTGGCGGCGTGATTGTAAACAAAACCCTGGCACCTGTCAGCATTTTAACAACCAGGTCATCGAAACCTATTCTGAACTATTGTACTTTCAGTCTTGCCACATAAGTCTTTGCAGTCAATTCCTTCCAATTAATTTGGCATTCAGGGTTTACTGATGAATGTAGCATGGCAGTTTCACCAAATATGAAAGGTAAATATGAATGTACTGACTGTTGCCTCTAAGGAGGAGAGAAGCCAGGAGCACAAGATCAGATTTTAAAGTTGTGGCATGAAAAGATAAGGCCCCAATTTAACAAGATTCAGTACTTAAGCCAATGTTTAACTTTAAGCATGAGTGATTTGCAGAACAAGGGCTTTAGTGAGCATTCCTATCCTCATTGCAATCAACTTTTTTGCTTTCATTACAACATGTTTGTGAAAACACAATGGGAGGACTTTAACGTCCAGTCTAGTTCACAAATCTCTCTCTCCAGTTTACTGCATTATTCTACAATATTCCTTATTATGCGTGCCTGGCCATTCCACCTTTTACATTTTGCTAAAGCTATAAAATGGTAGGATGAACATGGTCAATGAATCAAACTAAATAAAAGCAATAGGGAATTCTTGTGACAGAATTGTAAATAAAACTAAAACCAGTGAATCTTGAATCCATCCAGCCATGCTAGAATGACTGTAAGAAGAAGGGAAGAATGGGACAAAGATTCTTGCAAGTTGTAGGCCATCTCAGCGCTCCTTTGTTTGTGTCCCTTTCTTTCTATAATACATGTATTATATAATTTATATTCTGTACCTATCCATTAAAATACTGCATTTACTCCAACAAATTCACATGCAAGTTACACTATTTTGCATCTAAACCTTCATACCATATAATCCTGCCTATAACCTTAAAATTGAAATGCCATGTCATATTTTCTACCTTCAGTAGCAAGTGTTATCTTACCTTACATTCTATTTTATTATTGTACTTTCCTCTCTGCTTGATAAGCTGTCAATATTGTTTTGGCATGAGAAATTTCCATCTCATGCATCAGATGATCCCCATGACCTTTAAGCGAGTCACCAGTAAGATAATTTACTCACGGTGTTGTGACATAATAATATCTCTTCTGCCAGGTCATGTGACATGCAATCATTACATGATTTTCACAGGATGGTTAAATTTTGCACAATTTTTCTAGGATTGAAAACCCTTGCGGAAAATTGGAATTAAGACGTTACTTATTATTTCACTTAATTATGAAGAGTTAAAAGAGGACCCTTGCCTAGAAAATTACTTCACACAACAAGAGCATCCAGAATTCTCATCTCATATTTAAATCTATTTTTTATTATTTTATTTTTTCTGTTCAGCCTTTTGCAAGGAATGTTTTAATACAATCGTCTTTGCAGTGTCTTATATTAGCAGGAGGATGTGATCACAAATATCAGGCTTTTGGCATCTTTTTGGCTCTCTGTGCATAACAAAAATGTCAAACAGATTTTAATGAAAGGCTGCATGCTTGTGGGTATTGACAGCCTGACACAGAATCCTAATTTTCAGATGTCTTGTTCTTACTGTTTTTAACACAGAAATACTTGTATTGTAAGAGCAAAACACTAAAACCATCCAGAGCCAGTATTTATACACTATCGCTTTATTCTCATGGGGTCAGTTCAGCAACATGCCCAAATTCTGTGGGTTTTGGCCTGGGAGTTTCTGTAGCTCAGTTGCACTTATGTCTATTCCCAATTTAGAAACCAAATTATTTCTCTTCCTCACCCGCAGAGCCTGGACTCCTGCCTTTGCCTACACCCTTCAAACAACTGTGGAAGATGAAGATATGCAACCCCCCCACACACAAACACATACACACACACACACACCATGCCCATGTATGGAAGATAGCCCACACAGATGACGTAAGGAGGACTGCTTAGAAAACAGCAAGCCTGACACATGCAGGAAGGCTCTCAAAGGCTGAGTGACAGTACAATTGCTGTCAATCACACTTAAAAGGGAAACACACCAGTTTTCTACTACTGATAGGAGGAATTCAGCCTGGCTCATTTCAGGTTATGATGGTCATTACGATGCTTAGCTGATTTCCTGTTCCTTGTTGTCTGGTTTTATATACTAATACCACGAGGTGGGATAGGAGGACACTCAGTATCTCAGAAATAAGCACTTCTTAGGCCCGGGTCTTACTTTAGTCTGGGTTTCCCACAGAGTTTAGGTGGATGAAATATGGACCTCCTGCTGGAGAACCATGAGCCAAGTCAAACTGCTGGCTCTACCCCGTGTGGAAGGATAACATATCTCTCTCCAAGGTTCTGTGATGCTGGTCATATTTAGGGTCCCATTTGGCTTCAATTTACAAATACATGCATAGATACATACATATTTATTTATTTAATTGCAGTCTATTTTTCTTTCCCTACTCTCTCTACACTAGAGGAGTGACAGCTCACTGTTTCAGTGTAGGGAAATTTCTAAGAATTCATAAAAGAGGTGGGTGTCACACAAGAGAGTTCCCAGTATCTTTTAGTTGAATATTTTCAGATCCCATGCACCCCATATTATTATGAGCTTCTTCTAAGAAAGAAAAATGGGCTTCTTTGCCATAATAAAGTAAGAAAACCTCAGGACAGTGGTTTAGTTACATGACATATTTTGAAAATAATGAAAATTGGAACTGAGCAAGATCCGAAAACCCCAATCGGTAAGATAGTTCTTTTTACAGTAGATATTCTTCAAGTTCTTCATGCTCAGTAGTTTATCTCATTCCTTTACTGTATTACTTTTGGTGGCAGCAAGCTCTCCATTTGGTCTCTCTGGACTCCTATCAGATACTCTCATCTAACAACAGAGCTGGCACAATCCAGGAAATTTATTTTTCTCCTTTTATTCTCCCAAATACCAATATGATGGCAACAGACTTGCTGCAGTGATGAGGGGTCATATAAACAGTCCTACTAACCCTAGACCACAAGGTGGAATTCTCATTCCTGCTCCAGCTCCTTTGCACCAGAACTACATTAAGAGGCCCTCAAAGCCCCGTATCTGGTTGAGGGAGGATCCCCCCAGCACTGGCACCTCAGCGGACAGCTCTAATGATGCCCTCAGATGATCCCCTCACAAGCCCTGGTCTAGCAGGTGTGCCAAGAACAGAGCTCAAGACAGAAGAGTCATGTTGGAAGCAGGACTACAGCCTGCAGTGCTTTGGAGATTCCAGGCAGTGCTGCAGCTTACTGGGCAGCCTGGGAAGGTGGCCATAGTACACACAGGCTACCCTGGGCTGCCTAAGTTATGCCCCCTGAGCAGTCATGTATGGGGACAGTGCCAAGAGAGCACCTCTTAGATTGCAGCACAGAATATCACCACGGACACGCCTGTAGATCTGTGGCAAATCCCATCTGTCGACAGGAGTAGATTGGCTACTTTTTCCCAGGCAGTGGTGGAAATGGGCAAGGGCAGCCAATCAGAAATGCTGCACGTGGGAGGCCCAGCTCTCCCTCTCCCCACAGTTGCCAACATAAGATTTTATGGAGGAAAGGGGGAAGAGAGAAGAGCTGGCCCCTTTTTTCACAAGCCGGGATTGGGGAAGAGAGAGCAGCAAGAGCCCAGCAGTTTGGGGCCACTCTGCGCCCCCATCCCTTAATCTGAATTACGGGTCGGTTCTTCTCTGCTCCTCCCCTCTCTTTTTTGCCTCTACAATTCCAAGCCTAGAAGGAAGAGAGACAAGAGGCAAGCAACTTGACTCACTGCAGCTGACCCCATCCAGGTCTGCAAGTGAGGGTGTGTGTGGAAAGGAGCCCTCAGAACAGCAGGTACGTATACATACTTAGCTAGATTGAGAAATGGATGGCTAGTCAAACAGAACACAGACTGGCCTGAGGAAAGCTAAATTCTACTACTGGCTCCGTTTGAGATCTTGTGCCACTTAAACTAGGCCTCAGTTTCCCTAACTGAAAAATGGGGATTTTATCTTCGTCATGCACTTTGAGATGCTTGGATAAAAAGTACTTCCTATGTGCACATTTTTATTAATTACTGTTATTATTTTAATTTACTCTGCTTTTCCTTTTCATCCAAGGCAGTGTCCTGTCCCATGTCTATGTTACCTTCATTTTCTGGCCTTCGTTAATATGCCATCAAGCTAGATAGGACCTAGATATAGACCTAATGACGTCCCCTTTTTATTGTTTCCATGACCCCATTAATAGAGAGTCGTGACTTAAGAAAATTAGACATGCCCCCGGGTGGCCATCCGAAACCCAGGCTAGGATTTCTGTTTTCGAGGCAATCTAACAAAAGTTTGTATCTCTGGCAAAATGAACACTGCAACAAATAACACCAAAGAGAGCAGATCAATGTAATGCCCTATTGACAAAATCTGAGCTACAATGCCTATATTCTGTTCATGTATGTTGTTGATTCATAGCAGTTTTGTCAATAAAAATAACAGCATAAGACTGTGCAGTAACTGTCACCAAAATTTATTTATTACTAAGACAATAACAAATTTTATGTGGACAGAGATCCCTCTTGGTAAGACACACATCTAGAAAGAGGCAAATACATTCTTCTGACATGTACTGCCTTGTCCAAAATACAGTCTAACTAATTATATTAAATATATATTACAAATGCATAGATAGGTGTCTGTGTGTCTACATATATACAATGTGTATGGGTCACCAACACATATACACATCCAATAATGTATATAAACATTTTTGCAAAAAAGACATTAAAATGCCCAAAAGATAGGTTTAAAGGAAGGTAGAATCAAGAAGCATAAAGTTAAACACTCAAACTTGGAAACCATTAATATAGCCTCTCATCAATTATATTTCTGAAACAATTATAAAAGGCCAAATACTGTAGCCTTTAATTGAGCAAATCTCCTCCTGAGGTCAATGGGAGGTTTGCTCAATTAAGAGCTGTAGAATTTGGCCCAAACTTAGCAATTTACATGTAGTTGTATCTATTTTTAAACGTCAGACTTTAATGTAGGAGGTCTCTAGTGCCATTCTGATAAGAGCTATTGCCCTGTTGTACAATTCCACAGCTTCACACAAAACTGGTGAAATATTAAGATCTGAGTTCCCAAGAGAATTAGTTGTCTTTAGCTAAGCTATGTGACTGCAGTGCAGAAAATAATTTTTGCTATACACTTCTCTATATTAATACAGTGGCAAAAAAAACGAACAGCAACAACCAGCCAGTACCGAACCTCCCATCTGTATCAAATAGTTCGGGTAAAAATATGAACCATGCAAGGAAAAAAAAACACTAAATATTTATTTCAAATGTATTTGTGGGGTGTTTTGGTGAATTTAATCAAACTTCCAAAGGGGGGGGAAAACTTTTGATTTTTTAAAAATGTTATATATTGCTGATAACTTGTGACGTTGGTGTGCTATACAAAATTACTTCAGCCTTATGTTTCACAGATATTCTTCCTTGAAAAACATCCATTGTTATGGCATTTCATTGACTAAGGAGAAATAACAGAGGTTATACTTCAGCTATACACAACAATTTTATTTCCTTTTAATATATAAATGTGCCAAATGTTACATATGTAAAGAACTCTGATAGAGCTTCTGGAACTGTTCTCTGCTTTCTATTGTTACAAACAATCATTTATGGGGGTGGGGGGAAATCCCACAAAGAAGGATTTCAGGCTAGCACTAGCAATTCTCCTACTGCACATCTTTTCTTTTATGCAGTTTTGTTTCAGTGATTTGAGCATGTTCTAATTTTGTCATTCAAGCCATCTGACTTTCACTGCTCTATACAAACAAAACCTAATTTAGTCTGAGATGTTTTAAGTCATAACAATGACGGATGGCCAAGGTTCAGGTGTGCTAGAATATTTAAACACCTAGTCTATATTTTCCTGATATAAAGACAGGCAGCTTTTTGTACTCTGATTAATTATGATTTTGTGTCTGAAAAAAATAGCTCTTTCTATTCTACATTATTAATTGGTTATTTAATTAGGAATTCTAGTAGCTTCAGATGTTGGGTAGCTAAAATTGTGCTTTGGTTTAAAAAAAAAAAAAAAAAAAAAAAAAGACTAACTCCATACTATTGCCTTTTTGTATCTTATGAAGGTCACAATAAGATGTGATTGTTTGGCACAGCAGCAGTGAATTATGCCACCCAGACAAGCTTTTAACCTATGTGCCTTCACTCTGAGTGAGACACACAGGGATGTGCTCTCTTTAAACAGTTCTCTATTGAAGAGGATTCAATCACCATAATGAATCTGAGGCCAGGCAGCAATCTTCTGCAGTGAAAGAATTTCTAAAAGATTGTAGAATTTGTAAAACGAACAGCTCACAGACTAAATGGCTGTGTGGGTGAATCAATTATTGCAGGGCTTGCAGTAGTCATAATATTTAGTACATATCATAGAGTGTTTCAGGTACAATAAGATATGCTAGTTTTTTCCCCACTCCTGCTAGAAAGTGGTATGTGCACAACCAACTTAGTCAGTCTTCAGAATCTAGTTAGAACTAGTATTAAGTCAATAAAAAAAACTCCATCTGCAGCTGAAGTGCATGTACCAGGATCTAAGGGACTCAAGACGCTATACAGTAATCATATTAAAATGTATGTCTGATGCGTTGCTCCTTGAGAAAACACATGATACATCATGAAACACAAAACACATCAAGGGCTGAAATATTTGTATAGGTATAGGAGCTCCAATTTTGAACAGCTTCCTTTTTAATACAATAATTATTTTATTTTGACAGCACCATTTATAACCATCTCATCTGTGTCCAACTGCCCATATTTCCATTAATCAATGGCCTTAAAGACAACTGTCATCATTTCATTTTATTAGTACTTACGGGTTCATTACAGGTAACTTAAAAGTTACAATGAGCAAGATATCTGTGGGCAAGAATGGCACCTCAGACAGAATCAGATGTGTTATCTGTATCCTGAAACATCCCACACACAAAAACAGAGTTCAATCTGACCAGCCCTTGGGCATGGAGCTCACTTTGACTTTAATGGGAGACCTCCACATGAAGAGTTTTCAGAAACATGCTTGAAATATTATGAACACAGTGCCGGATTTTGCCACCCTAACTTCGGAAGTAGCCCCATTAATGTGAATGGTACTGTTCATAGAGTAAGCTACTATTCACATGAGTAGAACCAGTAGAATCTTGTCCACAGTACAAAGGACCAAATCCTGGTCTCCTGTGCGGAGCCTATGGGATACCTTGAGGGGTCCAGGGAATCAGACTCCTCCCCACAATGCTGCAGAACCCTAGCGAGACTTCTCCACAGGCACTGCTATGGTCATGAGCTGCTGACCCTGCACTCTACCTAAACAGGGGGTCCCTTGGCCAATGGCACTGTATATTTGCAGACTCTTTGGCTATGAGCCCCGATACCGACACTTCCTCTGTACTGTACAGTTCTCCAAAGCACTGGTGGGGGGGGAGCACATTTGTGACCTTTCTCTGGCCTGCTGCACCCCTGAATAGCAAAACTATGGAGGTTCTGATCTGTTTAGGGCCATCAGGCCTGCAAGGATAACTAGAAGAGAAATGGAGAAGGGCAGGATTTGCTTCCAGGGAGGAACTATTGTTGCCAAAAATGAGATGGTGTAACTGGAACATACATCGAAAGTATTCAATAATAGTTCACAAGACAGTAATGGGGCTAGCCCTGAATTCATGTTTCCCCGGTTACATTTAGCAACCTAAAAGAAGAGGCAAACCCTTGGTATACAGCTCTATAACATGGCAATGCTACCCTGTCAAATTTGGCCAAAACTGCCAAATATAATTTCAAATTCTGTACAACTACCCCTAAAAACTTGTTCAGCTAGATGGCAAATGGGGTGTTCCTTTAATAAAACTACAACATATTAAAAATTATTACAGCCTAGTCTTTTCAGGTTTTAGACAATGTAATGTGATTTATTCAAAGAAATGCTGATGATTAGACATTAAATGGCACTAAATATTCCACTTCCTCTGTGCTGCCTGATAAACTGGTTTCATTAACATTATAAGTAACAAAAGTTTCCATTTCAGTCGGCCCATTTTGTTTTCTGCAGGATCTAGGTTGCAGCTGCACAGCACTATATTATAGGAACCTCATAGAATGATAACATCGGGCTTTCTGTGGAACTCTGTGATTAAAGGGACAGTACATTTTGCAACATTCATACTGCAGTTCAGATGCTCTGAGTTATCTTAACCAGTGGATAGAGTGTTCTTAGATTTTCAGAAAGCCTTTGACAAGGTCCCTCATCAAAGGCTCTTAAGCAAAGTAAGCTGTCATGGGATAAGAGGGAAGGTCCTGTTATGGACTGGTAACTGGTTAAAAGATCAGAAACAAAGAGTAGGAATAAACAGTCCGTTTTCAGAATGGAGAGAGGTAAATAGTGGTGTCCCCCAGAAGTCTGTACTGGGACCAGTCCTATTCAACATATTCATAACTGATCCGGAAAAAGGGGTAAACAGTGAGGTGGCAAAATTTGCAGATGATACAAACTACTCAAGATAGTTAAGTCCCAAGCAGACTGCGAAGAGCTACAAAAGGATCTCACAAAACTGGGTGACTAGGCAACAAAATGGCAGATGAAATTCAGTGTTAATAAATGCAAAGTAATGCACATGGGAAAACATAATTCCAACTATACATATAAAATGATGGGTCTAAATTAGCTGTTACCACTCAAGAAAGAGATCTTGGAGTCATTGTGGATAGTTTTCTGAAAACAACCACTCAATGTGCAGCAGCAGTCAAAAAAGCAAACAGAATGGTGGAAAACACTACAAAAGGGATAGATAAGAAGACAGAAAATATCATATTGCCTCTATATAAATCCATGGTACACATCTTGAATAATGTGTGCAGATGTGTTTGCCACATCTAAAAAAAAAGATATATTGGAATTGGAAAAGGTTCAGAAAAGGGCAACGAAAATGAGTAGGGGTATGGAACGGCTTCCAATTGAGGAGAGATTAATAAGATTCGGACTTTTCAGTTTGGAAAAAAGATGACTAAGGGGGGGATATGATAGAGGTCTATAAAATTATGACTTGTGTGGAGAAAATAAATAAGGAAGTGTTATTTATTCCTTCTCATAACACAAGAACTAGGGTCACCAAATGAAATTAATAGACAGCAGGTTTAAAACAAACAAAAGGAAATATTTTTTCACACAATGCACAGTCAACCTGTGGAAGTCCTTGCCAGAGAATGTTGTGAAGGCCAAGACTATAACAGGCTTCAAAAAAGAACTAGATAGGACGATAGGTCCATCAATGGCTATTAGCCAGGATGGGCAAGGATGGTGTCCCGAGCCTCTGTTTGCCAGAAGCTAGAAATGGGTGACAAGAGATGGATCACTTGATGATTACCTGTTCTGTTCTTTCCCTCTGGGGCACCTGGTATTGGCCACTGTTGGAAGATGTGATAATGGGCTAGATGAGCCTTTGGTCTGACCCAGTATGGCCGTTCTTATGTCTTCCAAGCATGTGGCAATATGATGATTACAGCTTAAGGGCATCATTTGCAGGGAGCAGTGTGGCCAGAGGATAGTGCCCTAAATTGGGACTCAAAAGCCCTGGGTTCTATTCCTGGCTCTGCTGCCGGGTAAGATTGAGCAATCTGTAGGCCTCAGTTTCCCCACCTGTTAAAGGACACTGACCTTGTAAAGTGCTTTGAGATCTGTTGAAAAAAAAAGTGTTATATATGTGCTACGTAGTGTTATTTGACCTGCCCTTACTGTATATTTGCTTCTTTAGATGGAAGCTTCCCCCATGCAATGAAAAACTTGGAAAGGTGCATATTTTCCTACCATTCAGCTGTTCACTTTCTGCTCCCTTTGCCTGATACAGCAGCTCTAGTCAGTTACCCTGAGTGAAAGGCCTACGCACCAGCTTAGTCTCATTTGCAGAGGCCTACCCTGGCTCTCCCAGAAAGGGTGAATTTCACCCACCAAAGGTAGTACAAAGGCTAGTAGGGAGTGCAGCAGTACAACAGAAGGTTGAGAATAAACAGATTCAGGAGTTCTGGGAAGAGGGGACACACACTGGATCAGGAGGTAGAGATGGGAGTAAATGTTTCTGGAGGGAAGTGTTCTGCAATTGAGACTCCTTGGGCATTGCACAGACAGGTAAGAAAGGAAATTCAGAGTAAAATGAATGTACCTTCACCCCAACTCTCTCTCATTCACAGCTGTTAACTGAAGGGCCCCACTACTTTCAGATGATGAGTCCTTCTGAAGGCAGCTGCTCTGCTCTGTTTAACGCACCTGTCCACATTCCAGGAGGGGGATCAAAGGTAGAAGCAGCTTCGGACTTAGCAGTGAAACAGAGAGCTGGAAGGAGGGTTCAGTGAAACACTGTGTGGTTAGGAAAGACATGCTCCAGAGGTGACATTAAACTGGGGTCCCTCCAGCCCATCTGTGGAGAGTGTCCAAATGAAAGCTCAAGGTCCCATTGTACTGCGATCAGAGAGTAGGCATGACCCCAGTGGCCTGGCTAATATTCCCTTTCTGTATAAAATGCTGTCTACTCTCTTGTGAGTGCTGTATGGTGGCTCCTCCAATCCTCACAATTCTCCTCCTCCTCACAATCTCTGCTCTGATAATCTAGCAAGTGATTACTTTGTAAAGCAGTGTGAGATCTCTTCTGGATATGAAAGGGCCTATATCAAACAAACTCTGCTGCCCATACTCTTTCCCACATCAACCAACACAGCAGCAGAGTTTTCAGTCCACGATTAGAGCAGAGGAGAAGTATGAGGAGGGTTCTTCCTTTCCTCAGATCTTTCAATCTTTTCTATCTACCAACATATCTCTCTGCTTCCAGATTATAAAGTATAAACTTCAGGGGCATGTGGTCAGTAATGCCAGCATTCATGATTTGATCACATGTCTCACAGCATTATGTGATTTACATACAGCCCTGTCTCCTGGAGAATCTCAACTTTCATTAAAAAATAGATATAAAAATAAGGACATTTTTAGCCTTCATGGTTTTGGAGAAAAGATTGAGTGTGTCTCCTGGGTGCTCCCTTAAGGTTCAGAGACCAGAAGACAAAAGAAAAAGAACCCCAAAGCTATACATATATTTTTTAAATCTAATGATTTTATGTCAATCTCCTGATTTTGTGGGGGGCCTGACTTATGGTTTCTGAAGGTTTGCGGTGAACACTGCACGTTTTATCAGCCACAGTCTAGCGCATGACGTGGGGATGCCCTACTCTGAACTCTCCAGAACCAGAACACAGTGATGCAGTCACCTTCCCGGGGAGCTGGCAAACATCAGAGACTCTCCATGGTCTGCCATCACTCCCAAACAACAAACCTTCTCGGAGACCTCAAACTGATAGAATCTCTACACCTCCACTTAGAGAAATAAGAAAATTACCATGTTGGGCTTGATTCTAATTGGCTCTCCTATTTGAAAGGATTTCTTCCCCATTCAGTTTTCTTTCGTGTGATGTTTAAATACTTTCCACTCAACTCTCTGAGACTTCAGCTCAGCACCACAGAGTGTTTAGAGAGATTTGTCTCCTGGGTCCAGCAAAATCATTAACATTTCACTGACATTCCCTCTATGTTCCCCTCCCCCGAGAGATTTTTCTTTAGCCATGAAGTCTCTCACTATTAAATCATATATCTCAGTTTTAACTGTGTGTTAATGTTTTGTCCTGACTAGAAACTGCTATACTTGTCAAGGATACCTTACTGATTCGGATTTGTCAGCCCTATAGAAGAACTGGGATTTGGAGATACAGTGCGTCTGTATAATTTCCAAATTCAGTCATTCTGTTTGCTCCCTCTGAGTCTCAGATTGGTGGAATTATAGTTAATTCCCATTTCACCCTTATTTAAGACTCTGTCCTCGGAGCCTGAAGTACTATAACACCGAGATCAATATTTGCTCGCAACACCCAAACTCCTTTACTCCTCTCCGTATCAACTCTGGCTCTCAGCATCCCTTCCTTTGTATCTAATCATGTTTGCTTTCTTTTCGTGAAGAGCCTTCTTTTCGACAAGAACACTGGTAAACTTTTTCAGCCTGATGCCCGGAAGAGTCCAGTTTAAGTGTACTCTTTAGCAAATGGTCTGGCAAGTAATAAAACATGGTTCTTTTTATTCAGGTCAGGTTGCCTAGGCATAGGGCTCATATTCTGATTTCATACCCTCATAAATTCAGAGAAAATGCATTGACACCAGTGAAGTCACTCTAGATTTCCACAGCTTGACATGAGATCAGAATATGACCCATAGGTATTTTTGCAGCCTTTTCAGCTGCCAAGGAATCCTCAGTTTTTACTGGGCCTCCTGCAGGGGGAAATTGTCAATTTTTAGGTGGGGAGGGGTTAATTTAATCAGCATTCGTCATTTACTGTAAACAAAAAAACAAGCTTATTTAGAATATGTGGCATGTCGATTCAATGGAGCACATCATCTCTCAGTCATTCAGATGTAAATCTGGAATAAATCCAACCAAGTCAGTGAAGTTACTCTAGATTTACACATGTGTATCTGAGAGCAAGATTTGGACCAGTGTCTTGTAAAATAAATGTCAATCATTATTTCCTTTCCCTCCTCTGACACTCACTCTCTCAAAGTTCCTTTACATTTCACAGCAATCTCAACAAAGTGGCATTTGCTCACAGAAAATCTAGCAGTACCTAGCCACTGGGCTCTTCTCTTTTTCCTCATGCATTTCAAGGCTCCCTACTAAGTCCTCCATGCACACATATGTATACATATTAAGATAGCTATATATTAATGTTTAGGTAATGTCGTGGCTTTTCTCTTGATTGCAAGGCATCGCAGGGCTGCTGATGAGGTTTGCTGTTGACATTTCTGCATTAGCTGGCTTTTGTCAATCCTGGCAGGCTAAGAAATTCTATCTTAAGGGCTGTTCTTTATTAAATTTGCAAGATACAAAACTGTGACTGACAAATAGTCTCTTTTCTTTTGTGCATGTATAAATAATAAATCTGCATCTCTAAAAATAACAATTAAAATATTGCTCAAATTGAAAACAGGGAAAGACAACAATTTTCAGACAGCTTTATACAGATTACAGGCGCATGTAAGCAAGTTAGGAACCATTGTTTTTCAATAACTTTGGATAGCTATCAATACTCAAAGCTTTTGGGGGGACAGGGACGTAGGGGAAGAGAATTTATATGCCTCGCTGGTATGTGTTTTACCAAACTTTGTCACAGTCTTTTATATAACTCCTTTATGTGGTATCTGTGACATAATTCCTATTTTTTTCCACCAGCCATTATAGATGATAAATAAAACAATGCACTGAAAACACTGAAATCTCTCATCAATGTCTTTGTGAAAAGGCCCCAGATAAATGAGTCTTGGAATCAAAGGCAGATTACATGACTGACCATGTATCATCCTCTATGTATTGAACATAGTCTTTGTAAAGATAGAGCGGTAATAAAAAGTGGTATTGTGTGCTGTGAAAGGCTGTGTGGGTCTGTGCATGACTAATCTGTCTTTCTGCATTATTTTATTCAATCTTCTCTGACTTTATGCCTTTGACATTTTTGCTACACTCAGTAAATTTGAGTGAATAGGCAATTTTAAAGAATTTTTATAGGGCTTCAGAGAAGTCATACGCAGACTGTATCTTTGTTCAGATTTAACAGTTTAAATATTTCCTTTGTCTAGGATGCAGAGTAATCTTTAGGCAAAAGTAAAGGGGGGGAGGCTAAGGGGGACAGGAAATGCCTAACCTTCCTTGAGATTTTTGCAACATTTCTTCAAAACCTTTACATACAGAAAGCCATCGAGAACCCAATTCTGCAAAATGCTGAACACCCTGAGCTTCCATCGACTTCACTGGGACGTGAGAGTGATAAGCATCTGGCAGGAAATGTAGAATTGGGCCCCTAAAACATTTTTTCCCCACTAACCTGGGTTTCACAGAACTTTTGTGATTACAAAAAGGGTCTGGGGCTTCCTCCTCTGAAGATGAAGGGATCCAAGAATGACAGCTCCCTCCAGAAAACTCAAGGAGGAAGCAGATGAAATTTCTAAAGGGCTATTCTGAATTTAGATTTAAATATGATGTTCTTGCGTCAGCCAATTTCTCTGACAAGATATTGCAAGGGTTGCTGTTTCTTAGTAAATAATGACTTTATTGCATCTCTTTAATGAACTGATAACGTGATACACAGTAAATTATCTAAATCTATAACATTACTGCAGATAAGCAGCGTGGTTTTAGTAATTTATACCACAGAGAGACATGCATTATAAAAATAGGAAAATTATTTCCTTTGTTAAATTGTGCAGAAGTCTTTACCTGAGGAACACCAGACAGATTAATCTCAGGAGATCCATTCACTTGTATTTAAGCTGTTGAACTGTTAGCTGTTTTTCTCAGAATAGTTGGGGAACAAATCTTTTTTGCAAGGCAGAAATGACACTATGGGTATTACTCCAGTTCATACAAGTTCTTAAAATAAGTACTGAGCTATTTTGAGGTAACCTGAAGCCTTGTTTAATCTTAAATTCAAATCTGAAAGAACTGTAAATTTGCTGTGATGGAAATTAAAATGCATTGTGTAAGTCACTCATGACATCTTCCTTTTTGGTAAACTTAAGGAATATGCAGGACCAAGATGGCATGAAGCTGATGGGCCCAATTTAGTTGGCTCCAGCTGAGGGGTATCATTGGACATGGATGGTACAGATCTGTCTGGGATAAAGGCATGGATTCAGGTGGACTGAGCTCACTGGAACTCAACCCTAATAAGACTGATGTTATGTTGGCACTGGAGATTGGGGGAAATCAAATGGATAAAATGGCAGAGTTGATACTGGCTTCCTCCATTAGGGGCATCTGTCCATGTTTTATTGCTCAGACTCACACCCTGCTAGTCATCCTGAATCCCCAAGAACAGCCAAGTAGCGGCAACAGCCCAAGAGTGCTTACTATTTGCACTTGGACACAGAAGTTGAAACTTTTCTTTCAGATGCAGGCCTTGGCCACCTTGAGATTGGATTATCGCAACATACTTTACATGGGCTACAAGTTAAAGCCACTCAGTAATGTCAACTGCTGCACTTGTGAAGTGGTGCTTCCAAAAGAGAGCTTGTGACACCCATGGTCGGCACTCGTGTTCTGTTTACTCTTGGGAGGTTGAGTTGTTGATTTCAAACTATAAAGCCAGTGGGTTTGGGTGCGGGTTACGTCACAGAATGCCTCACTCCTTGTGTGATACCATGGCAACTGAGGTCATCTCAGGTGCTCAAGCTGACACAAGAGGGGCCAGAGGCAGGGCATTCCTTGGCAATGGAATTTTCTTTCCTATTCAGTTGTCCAAAGCCCAAATTTATTCTTCTTTACATCATTCTCTGAGGCACATCTGTTCTCCCAGGCCTTTCCTGGGTACGTGGCGGGGACCTGGATAAGCTGATGGGAGAGGATAGCAGGTACATCCTGATTGTGGAATCCTGGTTGTAGTGGGTTTTGAGAAGCTGGGAGGGTTGATCCTTGGTCCCATGGTCTGGTTCTAATTGTTAATTTTGATTGCTGTTTTATAGTAGCTGCCTGGGCACCCAGAACAAGGGAAGGATGCATATGTACAAAGTGAAATAAATACATTCTGCTCTCAGTTGCTCCAGTATAAATGGGAACAGAATTGACTCAGTATCTACTGCTGCCAAACTGTATTTAGTCCAGAAAATTCAGTAACACCTGGCTGGTAAAAGTTCTGCTAGATGTGTGAAAAGTTCTGTATACTACTCCATATATATCTCATAGAGCTGGAAGGGACCCCGAAGGGTCATCTAGTCCAGTCCCCTGCCTTCACTAGCAGGACCAAGTACTGATTTTGCCCCAGATCCCTAAGTAGCCCCTCAAGGATTGAACTCACAACCCTGGGTTTAGCAGGCTAATGATCAACTGGTCTGGGCCTGTGCCCACCGAACTTAATCTGAGGTTAGTCACTGCCTTCAATGGGAGCAGAACCAGACTCTTACTTTCCCAATGTAAACTACTAAGGGCCCAATCCTGTGAGTAGCTCTTTACCTCAGAGGGGCTGCTCACATGAGAAGAGGTCACAGGATCAGGTGCTTAGTTTGCACTGGGTGGGAATCAGGGCACAACTCCAGAGAGTTAGGATCATGTACATCTCACCTCTTCTATAGAATTTTTCATAGCCATGTACTTTAACAGTGCTATCACAGGGATTTATGTAGCTAAAAACAAAGTTCCGCTAGCTTTTATACCAGAAAGTCTACAGTACCATTAAAGAGATCCACATGCAAGAACAAGATGACAATCCTCCAAGGATATTTTATTTTAAGGCAGGGAGCCTCCAACAGCATGTACGTCGTGCTTCTAACATTAGCGTCTCACAAATAGAACACAATCTCTCTAAATGTAAGCATGCCTCAGCATCTTACTTCAAAAATGTAATGGGTAAAAATTCCACATCTCTATGCTAGATTGCATCGTGAATTCCCTCTGCTTTGCACAGCAGAGACAGACCAACACTACTTTTCATCATTGCACAATACTTGATGTGAGTTTCTTAAAATGAAAGCTTCGTAAGCCTAAAAATGTAGGATAATATGATTCATTTATAGATCTCTGATAATAGATGTGGTTTCTATTACTCTGTTACCACATCAAGGATTAATCCTGTTCCTGCAGGAAGAATACATTACCTTCCTCTTTATGAACCATTATCATAAAGCAGGATAAACAACAAACACCACCTATGATTAGCTATGCGGAGCAGTTCCCATTGATTTATAATGCTAAACATTGGAGGCTTTGATCAAGCTGAAAGTCCCTTTTTGCTAATTTTATTTGAATGGCATTCTCTTAACATATAAAGAACAACTCTGTTTTTGTTTTGCTTATTTTAATGTTTTATAACTTAAAGGGATTCTTCCCAATATTAGCTATAACAACCCCAAAATGCCATTTGCATTTTTATAACCTTCTTACTTAAAAGTGAAAGAGTAGAAGGAAAGACCCAGTGATAGTGTTCACTGCATGCTTTAATCCCAGCCTGAGCTTTTTATGCTTGAGAGCACCTTATGATGCTGTAACTAACCTCAAACCTGGAGCAGCAGGAGGGCAACAAACCTCAGAATACAGCAATGTCATGCTTTACAGGCATACTCTCTGCAACAGCATGAATGAAGAAAAAAATTGGTTGCCTAGGAAACACTCTAGTCTTGGTAATTATTACTGTAACTGTCTGCACACCCCACCTATAACAGAAATGAATAATAAATTATAATCACTGACTGGCAGCTTTCTGTTGTTGCTTTTGCTCAGCACTGCTACCTACTGGCATGCAAAATTAATTACATACAAACAGCAAGGGCCATGGTACAAATCTATACACACACATGTAGATGCTGTTTTCCCCTCTTATTCGCAATGTGGTTCAAGTAAATTGCTTCTTCATCAGTAAAGTAAAGATGGAAAGCTCTGTGTGTCCATCTAAACAATGTAAAATATAGGAGAAAAATCTAAATGAACTTGTTCTATTTAAATGAGATTTCATGTTACACCAACTGGACAAAAAACAAAAGAAATTACATTTGCTGCATAATATCTTAACGGCCAAATATAATGCTATTTAACCGTATAAAATAGGATATTGCTCAAAATGTCTATAAATAAAATACTGTCTGGTAGTTTTGATCAATTAAATTACATAATTAACAAAGATGCTCCATTTATCTTAGGTTGTCTAATTTGCAGTACAGTGTTAAAGTACTTCTATTGGAAGACTAGTTTGTTTAGAAATTAGAACACTCATAGTGATTTACTGGATTTGATTTAAAAGACACAGCGGGAGTTGGCAAAATTCACATATCATGGGGTTAATGTGGGTTAGAATGGAGCTATTTGTAATACAAAAATATTGCATACCAAATACGCACATCTGATTTCTTTTAATCCTAGCTCATCTTTTGCAACATAAATCACTTTGTTCAAATGAACAGCTAAAACAGCTGTTTTTAGGCACTATTGAAATACAGAAATCTGCTGCTTTAAATTCTCTAAGAAAGTAAAGTACTGATTGCAACTAGTCTTAAAATACAGATAATGAAATAAACCCAGTTGACCTCTAAATTCTTTTTACTTGGTTCCACCAACCCACATGGATGGTTATTCCCACTTTGGTTCTATCAGTTAGACAGGGGCAGCCAGTTGGCTTCCTAGATGTTCACAAGCCAATACCATTGTTTTTTTTTCATTGTATTCTTCACCTCAGACACTTAGGGTATGTCTTCATTGTAGCTGGGAGCAAACCTCCCAGCCCAGGCAGACACACTCATGCTAGGGGGGGCTCAAATTATTGTGACAAAAATAGCAAAATGGACGTTTGGGCTCAGGTGGGCTTCAGTGCCTGAGATTCTGCCCATGCCAGAACATCCACACTGCTATTTTTAGCACACCAGCTCCAGCCCCACGGTAGCATGAGTCTGTCTACCTGGCCCAGGAGACTTGCTCCCAGCTGCAGTGTAGAGGTGTCTTTAGTTTGAGGGGTAAAACAGAAATGTCAAGTAACCCCAAATAAGTGATATTCTCTCTCCCTGAGCCTGTGGGGGCGGGGTAATACAATAAAAATGAATATTCTGCCTAGGTCTCTGCATATTCTAAGTGGCCTACCTGTATATATCCCTCCCTTTTATTTTAGAAAATTGAATATTATTATTAGAGACTTTATGTAGGGGTCCGGTCAACATCCATGCCTACCACTTAAAAAAACACTAGCTCACTACAGCCAAAAGGGGTTTTGGGCTCCCAGTCCCACAGTTACTATTATGTTTTTAATCACATCACAGATGTCAAATTGGTTCCTGCGTGGTAACACCCTTACACCCACGTGGGTGGAAACTGAATTGATATTCATGCATCCAATTCCTCCTGCGGATCTGCGTAGTTACTCTTTTTCGCCAATGGAAAGAAATAAGGTGCCTACTGTGGTGGCTGCACAAAAAGTCTGGGCTATCCTAGGTAACAGGTACCAATTTCATCTTTGCCGTCACGCAAAAGCACCAGCCTGGGGTAACCCAGACTTGCAAATTGGGACCAAACCTATAATTTGGAAGAACTGGCTGAGCAAGGGCATCATATGGATTTCCAGTTAGTCAAGGATGAGGGTTTTCTCTCTTTTTCTAATTCTAAAGCAACAACATGACCTCCCACCCTCAGCGAAGCAGCAATACCTACAACTAAAATGCTTGCTAATGTTTGATCCAGATGCCCCAGGACTGCTAGAGGCCTCAGAACTACTGGGTACCTTGGAAATGCTTCGTAATCTCTCTAGACCCCTGTCCACTATGTATGCTTATGCTAATGAAGAGGAACTCCACTGGTCTGGAGTTCCTTGTGAATGTGTGGGAAGGAGGATTATTACGGCCCTTAAAAGAACCCCAATGGCAAAACTTCTGTGGAGCGCCACAAAAGATTCTATTAAAATTGTAGTGGATGCCCCAGAGGTTGTACACGGTGGCGGCCTTGTCCTCTAAAGTTTGCTGGGGGCTCTAACAAAGAAAATGGAACATTGATGCAAATCCTATGGGGCTGTCCAACCGTCATGCAGCTGTGGAAAGAGGTGGGCACAAGAGTGAAAAAAATAGTGCTAGGCTTCAGTAACCAAACCTCAGCTGAAAATTGTAGCTGAGATTGTATACCTGCCACACTTGGTTTAACTCCACTACAAAGACTTTAGTTCTGGAGGGCCACATCAGTTACCAAACACATGATTTGACAAAAATGGAGGAGTAAGCTTATGCCCAGAATAGAGCAGTGATATTCAGACCTGTTTGAGTTAGCAGAGAAAGAAAGAATTTCTTCTTGACATAGAGAGCAATTATATGAATGCCAAGAAATTTGGACCCCATTTCTTGATATATGAGCTATCTCAGCATTCTTTATGCAAATAAAATGCCAGACTTCCATTCCACGGGATCTCCGCTTTTCTTCTCCCTACCACCCTCACCCCTCAGTCACCACCTTCCCTTTTTGCCTATTTGTATATGTCTTTTTATTTATTTATTTATTTATTGTTACCCCCATACCAACATCTTATGTCTGTGTAATATTGTCTGGTTTTGTATTGTCTGGTTTCACAGCTTTGACAATTTGTAAAGTTGTGTAGTTGCATAATTTTATTGGATATCCTGTGACATGTGCGGTATTTGGTAACATATACAACTATAAGTTGTTTACCTTTTTGTATATTTTAGTGTTTGTTTAATTTTCATAATGAAACATACACACAAAAGAAAAAGAAGAAATGTCAAGTAACCCTCAGCTTAGCTCTAATTTAATCATACAAGGAAAGGTATGTGGTTTAGTGGAAACAAGTCTCAGAAAAGATTTAAGAGTAACAATTACTCCACAACTCACACTGCCTCACCAGTCCAGATTGATAGACTATCCATACACATATGTGTTTTCTTTGAATTTTTCATTGTTATTTAATTTTTTCTGACAAACCTCTTGAAATTTTTTCTTTGTAAACATCTGAAATTGGAGCAGTGTTGTTTGTTTTGATTGGTGAGGTAGGTCGCACATTATTGTTTCTATTCCTGGATTGGATGAGCATACAAACAGTCCCAACCCAATTGCTTGTGAGTGAGGATTTAAAGTTCAGTTTCCTTCTGTGATTTTGTGAATGTGATTTTGAAATTCACCTTCTCTGAACAAATTTGTCAGGAAAACAGTGGGAAACTCTCCAATGTCTATGGAAGACCAACGCAAAAAGGGTATGAATATGTCTGAAATCAAATCAATTGCAAATGTGGCAAGTAACTTAGGAAACTTTAGCCACCCACTAAGTCACATGCAGCACCACATTGTGACTAAAACTGTTTTGTTAATCAATCAGAAGGCATGTAAATCAGAAACATCTACAGCTTCAACCCAAACAAGCTCGCTGAGACCCTGTCTGGATTTGGAAGATAATGTGTGTTTAACAAAAGTATTGGTAAGTGATTAGCAACTCTGTTGGCAAGTGTGTTAGACATGTCAGTTACCATGTTTTGAAACATTACTTAGCACCTACAGTAGATAAAGACATCAATGTTTAAAATGTGTTAGCTTGTCAGAGTCAGTCTTTGTGTCCTCCCTAGCCTAACCTAGGACCCTAGGTTGACCATGACCCACTACCATGTTTTCAAACACTACAATCTTTGTCTGCACTAGATGCTGCTAATTAACACACTTGCTAAACACACCTCATTTGCCTAGCCAAGACAGAGTCTGAGAGTTAGCTTCATACCTAGTTTATGCCCAGGGTGCAGGACTTCTAGTGGTTAAAAGATGGCCTTGAGGATGGAGGGGCAGAGTAAAGGTGACAGGAACACAAGATGGCTGCAACCTTCTGCCTGAAAATGGTTAGAATCCCTAGTCTCTTATGCCTGGACTCTTAGAATGATCTCATCTCTTTTCTTTTCCCTCTCCCTATGTACACCCAGCTAGCCAGCTGTCCTGTGTCCCCCTCTTCAGAAGACCTCTGCATGGCCACCTCACAATGCACTGAACTTACTCTCCAGTTTCTCCAGCTTCAGGCACTTGGGTAGATAGGCAATTCAGGAAAGCATATATCGGATACAACTCTGATTCTCCACTGACACAAAGCTGCCTCATCCTCAGATAAGCTTTATTCTAAAAGTGTCACTTTTGTGCCCATATCCTGCTTCCAACCATCACTAATCCCTTAGGCTGTCTCCCACACTATTTCTCTAGTTGATGGTATCCAAACCCTCCAAGGAAACAATGAGTAACAAAGAAGTCCTTCTACCAATCAATGGTTGTTCTGATAACCACCTTTAAAACATTTGCTACTCACCCACTCTTGGCCTTACTCAGCTACCTTTAACTGGCTTCTGAGTATTTGTGTTCCCACAAGGTCACATGACTATGCCCCCATTGGCTCCTCTCCTTTCATACAGCCATTGAAAAAAACTCACCAGCCAATCCCGATCAGCAGCAGGCACTTACAGCTGTTTTTGGCTTCTATTTAAGTCAGGGCTCCCTGACAAACACTCAGCACAGAGCAGCTCAGACCCTCTTCTTACAGCAGAAAAAAAAAAGCAACCAAGAAATTAAAAATAAATAGATTAAACATTACCCTCATTATTATTTAAGTGGAGAATAAAATCTCTGATGTTAGTAGAAAAGAAAAAGATGCTCTTACTGATAGATTCATTTAATATCAAGAAACTTGAAGGCATAGAAACCTGGGCAATACTACTACAGGTAAGGAACATTTTCTCTACTCCCTGCCTTTAATAAAACATGTATTTCTGGTGGTTCCACACATCAAGTCTTCTGCTCCACTATTGCATTAAAGACAAAGGTGTTTTAATCCTCCACCAAGTGTAGCCCTTGAGACTCCCACATTTTTTTCTCTCTCCAAAACTTCTAGTCACATCTTTATGCGGATGTATTTTTTGCATCTACATTTGAGAACAGGCTTCACATGTTATTCCACCATCATTGCTATTACACAATCTATTGCTAAAGTCCATGTAAGGAGACAAGAGATACAGGAGCAACTGAATATGGGACACCCCTTGCACACATGAAACACACTGCAAGTTGCGAGAGAGGCACAGACATACATAAGCCCCAATTCAGGAAAGTACCCAAGTACGTGCTTAACTTTAAGCATTTGCTTAAGTCCATTTTTCTTCAGGAACCCATTGACTTCAGCCCAGGACTTAAGCACACATTGAAGTGCATTCCTGAATAAGGTTGCTTTCCTGAATAAGAGCCATAGTGCATTCCAACCAAGATGCACTTGTCCTATGTTGACTGGGGGAGTGGAGGAATATTTTTAAGTGGTACAGAATAAAAACATGTAAAGAACTGTGATTTTAAAGTGATCAAGGGGAGTTTGGCTTGCTTCAAAATAACTAGGAGTGGTAAGTATTTTAGGAGGTATCTAAATAAATCTTTTAAAAGGTCTCTCTCTCTCCTTTTCTTTCTAATTACCTGTCTGGTCTCAACCTTTTGATATCTAAAATAGGTATGCATGGAACTATATTTTACAGTTGCACTGTTCTGGTTGCAAAATAGCTTCTACTTTTTTAGGACATAATTTCATTTTGTTTAGCCAAGAATTCTTTAAAGGAGCTATAAATAATCTTCTTTAAATATTTAGCCATGCATAGAGGATGGACTGGCATTGATGGCTTATTTTAGTACTACAGCAATATGCTTTTTTTTTTAAATTGCATTTTAGCATGTATTAAGTTAATCATTAATACTTTCAATGTGATCCTCCGTATCAGCTTAAAATGAGTCTGTTTTAAAACTTAGATTGTCCCCTCCCATAAGGAAACCTGCAAGAGAAACCAGGCAGGGAGAAAAAATACTCAACATTCCCTTTAATTCTTTGTTCAGAGAGGCAGGATTTTCCCCCCTGCCTCCTGGGGAAAAGTGCTATTTAGCCATCAAGCTGTGTGGATCTTTGGGAATCAGCCACAGGCCAGGGGAAGATCTGCAAATGACCAATACCTCCTATGCTGTCTCTTGGCCTCCGGTCAGCATTACTCCAAGAGTCAGCTCCTCAGTTGATGTAAATTGTTATAGTCCATTACTTTCAATGGAGCTGTGACAATTTACACCAGCTGAAGATCTGCCCCCAACATGCAGGGCCGGCGCAACCCATTAGGCAACCTAGGCGGTCACCTAGGGCAGTACAATTTGGGGGGCCGCAAGCGCGGCGGTATTTCGGCGGCGGGACCTTACGCCGCCTCTGTGGGAGGCGGCATTTCAGGGCGGGACCTTACGCCGCATACGGCGGCAGAAAAGCTGGCGGCGATCCTGCGAACACTTTCCTTATGGGCAGCAGCCATTGGATTACCCATTGAAGTGGCTCGTTCCCAGCAGCACTGGCAGTGAGGACTATGAATGCCACTGTAGCCTTCATCTTCCTTACACATGTAGCTCCTGGAATCCCACATAGACATCTACTTCATAAATCCCGAGGCCAGAAGGGACCATTGTGATCATCTAGTCTGACCAGTATAGTACAGGCCATAGAACTTCCCCAAAATAATTCATAGAGCAGAATTTGTGGAAAAACATCCAATCTTGATTTAAAACTGGTCAGTGATGGAGAATCCACCACGAACCTTGGTAAATAGTTCCAATGGTTAATTACTTTCACATTAAAAATGTATGCCTTATCTGCAGTCTGAATTTGTCTAGCTTCAACTTCCAGCCATTTGATTGTGTGATACCTTTTCTCTGCTAGATTGAAAAGCCCATTATTAAATATTTGTTCCCCATGTAGATACTTAGAGACTGTAATCAAGTCACCCATGTTCTCTATTAACATAAATAGAGCTCCTTCAGTTTGTCACTATAAGGCATGTTTTCTAATCCTTTAATCATTCTCATGGTTCTTCTCCTTTATCAACATCCTTCTTGAATTGTGGACACCATAACTGGACACGGTATTCCAGCAGCAGTTACACCAGTGCCAAATATAGAGATTATGTTATCTCTTTACTCCTACTTGAGATTCCTGTTTATGCACCCCAGGATTGCATTAGCTCTTTTGGGCAGAGCGTCACAATGGGAGCTCATATTCAGCTGATTATCTACCAGGACCCCCAAATCTTTTTGTGAGTCACTGCTTCCCAGGATAGAGTCCACCCCATCCTGGAAGTATGGCCTACATTCTTTGTTCCTAGATATATACATCTATATTTAGCCACACCTATTTAGAACACCTATTTTTTGCTTGTGCCCACTTTACCAAGTAATCCAGATCACTCTGAATTAGTGACCTGTCCTCTTCATTATTTACCACTCCCCCAATTTGTGTGTCACCTGAAAACTTTATCATGGATGATTTTATGGTTACTCAGTTCCGGTGGACACCCATACTAATTTTAGGTACAAGATGGAATAAGAGCCCTCCTTCAGCCTTGGCACACTAAAAACGTCTGGTGAACAAGAGGTTATATGCACGGTTGCTGTTAGTCACTTTGTTTGTATACATAGTTGCTCTTTGAACATGATCATGCATTTTCTTTGTTAATTAAACATTTGCAAACACAACTGTTTGCAATCCAGATGAGCTGTTGGGTTGGTTCTGGGCAGTTTTAGCAAGGAAGTTGCATTTTAAAGCCAACTTAAAGATAAATAATAAGTTTTGTTTTTTAATTAAAGAAAATGTAAGGACAAATTTAAGTTTAAAAACAGGAAGAGATGTCTCCAGTCTCGCAAACTGGCTTCCTGGGTGAGGCAGTGGACAGTTTACACAACAGGAACAGAGACAAACCCAAGAGCGCAGGCTGCAAGAGCTGGCTAGGCCCTGACCCAAAGTACTGTTAGGAGACTTGCTGTCCAAATGAGATGGCCAAGGCCTGGAAAGTCAGATGCCGGTGGGAACAGGAACTGCACAGGGTGACGGAAGGAATGTCACCTGGGTAACCACATGGTTAAAACCACAGAACCATGGGCCAGAGACCAATCGTGTCTATCTGCTGCAGCAAGACATTTTGTCTTAGTTCTCAGTGCCTTAGTCCTGTTAAGTTTTGAAATAAAATTGCAGCCATTAAGACATTTATCCTTAGCAGCCATCTTCTCTGGGCATTTCCATGACAATTAAAATATTATTTGAATATATAAAAGAACTTGGGACTTTAACCATAGTCTGGGTCTATGCTCCTCTCCCTATGTGCATGTAATTGCCACTGAAATTAATGGGTGTTTGCTACACAAAGAGGGAAGAGAATAGACTGTCTCTATGCAATAGTGAAGGATTTCAAAGAACCACCTCTTTCCACATTTTATTTTAAATGAATAAATCAACAAAAAAACAAAATTCACACCTTTGTTTTTACTTGAAAAGTTTAATTTTACAAAATACCATTTTCCATGAAAGAAACTTCCCTGCAATGTACATGAACACAGCATTCTGTTTTAGAGATCTGTACAGTAAGATATCAGAGGTTTAATAGAAGGAAAAAAACCTGAATTTTAGCAGGTACCTACAACAATGTGGATACAAGAGTGTCTTAAAATGCTAAAGCAAGTAATGAAACATAATTGTTGAATCAATTTGAAATTTGAAAAGTTTCTTTAAAACTGTCCAGATGGTAAGTAGGACATCACAGCTGATACAAAACTACCTGTATATTTAGGTTTAAACATAAAACCAATGGCATATGAAGAGAAATCTTTGAAAAGTAATTCCAAGTGCTGTTATAAGGCAAACATATACAAAGGTGCTGACCGCATACAGGGAAATTGACAAAATAAACTGAATATTGAAGTGTTCAAACGTTTACTTTTTTTTTTTTTTAAATATCACCAATAGAGGTCTATTAAGATAAACAATGCCAAATTAACATAAGATACCTTTTTACTAACTAGGTGTAATGCACATAGTTTTACATAATCTCAACAAATGTGAAACTAAGCGTTAATATTCAAACTTTCATTGTGTAGGCAGCAGGGCCTAGTTTGTCTGTTGCATTCTGGCAGCTTTGAATTTTGAAATCCTCTTTGTAGTTTCTTCTGATGCCTCAGACAGAACTTCCTCTGATTTTCGCTCTGGAATGGTAGGCAGGACAGGGTGAGCAATGCTTGGGTGTGGTATTAAGGGAGACAAAGGCTCTTTTTCTATAACGGTTCCAGAAAAAGCCTACAAGAGAAAAGAAAACTCAGAATGAGCTAATAAAATGCAGATGTGAAGCTTTGCCCATAAGGTCATTACCCTATTTTAGCCTTATTAGGATTGTTATTTCTTTTAATCAAAAGTAAAGAAATATCTTTAAATCAATGGAAGTTCCTTGAATAAGTAACCAAATTGTAATTAACCTCAAAATATAGCTTGTTCAAAGAAATCTGAATGAAAGATAGCGTTTTAAAAGTACTACTTAATCACATTCCTAACTGCATAAATGATCTGAAAAAATTGCTTCCCACTGATACATGTTCAAGAAAATAAAATAGATGATGCAACAGGCAATTTCATCTTGGATAACAAATGGGAAAAATTTGCAGATTTTTAGGCCTGTCAGCATTTCCCATCATATGTCATATTTTCATGGCTTAATATCTTGGCCTTTTCTAATTGCATCAAGATGGCACCTGGAATACAAATTTACCTATATTTTGTTGGTTCTTATTTTTTTTTCTTTCTTACCAAAAATGATCAAAAATTGGTCAAGGCAGTTTACTTAAGAGAACAACAAAAGACTTCCAATTCTTTTCTTCCTTTATAAATTCTAACTAAAACCATATGTGCTTAATATTTTAAAATTACAATTTCCATTATAGCTTTTTTGCTATATTAAGAAAAAGAAACAACTCAGATATTTACAATTTGAAAAGCAGCTAGGAAGAAACTCTTTTTCATAAATGCTTTTAGTATCAGCCATGGGTTTACAGTATGCATAACACTGTGCGTATGCAATATAAAATACTACATTTTTTAAAAGTCACATTATGTGCCAAAAATTAAAAATGGTTCAGGGCATTTCAGAAAAATGGTACACTAATTTACACCAAGATTTGATCATTATATTGGGCGGGAGGGAACAGATACCAGATTTATTATACCTGCTTTTTTAAGAGTTACTCTGTTGCCAAGAAAAAAAACAGCAAAACAAAATAGTCACTCTTCTTGCAGGACCTGCAAAAAAGCAAGGTTTTCTGTGCTGTACTCGAACAGCTAAACTAAGCCCAAAGCTGTGCCTGTTCTGCTGATTTGTTCAATAACACCAATGTCATTTTTATAAAAAGGTAAATTAAATACAGCTACTGATGTTCTGCTGCATTAGGAAAAAAGAAAAAATCAGTACATGGCGAATGTTGCCAGAAAAATAATATACTTCAAACCACCATAAAAACAACTGAAAGCAAAACAACAATATATTTGTTTAAAAAGTGAATGTCCCTTTAGCTCTGACTGGAGCATTTTGCTCAGTGTGATATAATTACTTAAAAAATACAGTGATACTGCAGATAATCATGCCCTATTCAGAGAATGGATTGATATACGAATGATTTGTTGTTGTTTTACAGTGACCAAAAGTGTACTAGATGCTTAACATACAGAAGATACAGTCTCCGCCCCAAAGAGGTTACAATCTATAGTGCTAACCCTGTAAAAGAATCCATGCCAGCAGATGCTTATGTCCCCACTGAATATCTTTAAAGTCAATGGGACTCCATGCAGTCATAAGGGCTGCCACATGGATCCCTCAGCAGCATTAGGGTCTAAACAAATATAACAAAGTGGATATAAAGAAAAAGAAAAGGGGCATGAGGGTTGCAACAACAGGACCATGTGGCTGTTTACCCAGTAAAGCACGCAATAGGTCTTCTATGAGTCTACTTTTTCTTTAAAATAACTATCTTTCTAGAAAAAAACATTTCCCTTTGAAGATGCCTTCTGTCTACAGAACTTCTGAAAATTCAATGTAACCTAACTTTTTAAAAAATTACTGTAATTTTCCATAACAAAAACAGAGATAAAATATTAATCCCATGCATGGCATAGCAGCAGCCACATCTCATTTCTGAACATTCTCAATGGTTTTCGCAGCTACTCATCAAGCACATGCACTAGTGACGCACAATCTCTTTCATTTATGATAAGAAATTACCCAAGACTTTCCAAAGACTTGGAAATATATTTGGTTCGGATCTTCGACGGCATCTTGCCTGAAAAAGCAGGTTCTCCTTAAAGGCCGGAATGCTAGAAGTTGTGCTCTATGTCTGCTGGACAACTTCCTCCCTCCTCCTGTCATAGGACTTTGTAAACACTCTGATGAGCCCACTGACACCATTTGTTTTAAAATATAAAATAAGCCCTGAAGATTCTCCAGAATCAATGTGTTAGCATAGTAAGAGCCTACAGTATACACAAAATCGCTTTCCCTCCCTCAGATTAGCAATTAGCAAGTGGGAATCTTTCATGATCCGGATTTTGTTACCCTGTGGTGCACCTTAGAACTTACATTATGGGGAAGTCCCAGAGTCACTAAATTTGAAAGCCATGAAGTCAATGTGCTCAGTGGAAGGGATACTGTCTACTGCTACACAAACGTGGCAAATAGTCAGCTCAGTTGGTTATCCCACAATGAGAGGAAAAGGATAAGTGCAGGGAGAAGAACAGGCCTCCTGGCAATCTCTCCCCGATGAGAGAGGTAGGGAGAGCTGGAAAATTAGTTAAAAAGAAATTAAATAAACTGATGGTAGAGACAACTACACTATCCAGCATTTTCCTTTTTATCCATGCCAACAATCAATAATTAATCAAAAAATGTACCTCAAATGTCCCTGATAAGGTTGAAAGTTTTTTTGGAAGATGCTCCTGCCCCTCCTCCTCTTCCTCCTCCAAGATCCCTTCACTGTTGTCACTGTAAGTAGCTTCATCATAGCTAATACTCCTCAGAACTCCTCGTCTGTCATCAAACTCAGCAGCACTGCTCTCACTGGTATCACTACAAACACTATTCTCTCTGCTTCGAGACTTCAAAATTGATTTACGAGGGACATATTCTCCATTCACAACATCAACAAAGACTCTATAAAGGAAAATGTTAGCTTTAATAAACTATTTCAGGATCAGACGACAAATTTACAGTGATCTCACTTTGTCTTTTGTACAAATTAATTACGATTTCCATTTTTAACTTTTCAACTGCTGTATTACAATACTGTACCTTTAAAAGATACAATAAAGCATTTTCTTTACTAATGAACATGGAGTAATTCTGCAACCCAAACACTGTCATGCCTCTATTAAAGGATTAGCTGGTATACTCCCCTTTCTGAAGAATGTGTATAGCTCTTAGACACTTGACAGAACAGCTTGATTTGCAAAATGTAAAGAAAAATTATAGTCACAAGATGATTTTGAGGTTTTTATTTCTAGACACCAAATAGAATGTTGTGATAACAGAAGGTTTTCTACTGTGAAATCATTTTCAGATGTAGAATATAAAAACAAGTGCTTGAAACGTTTACTTGCACAGAATAAGGAAGTTTTCCCAGGCAAGTGCCATAATTTTCTGCAGAATCTACACTTTCCCTAAAAATAAAATAAGTTTTTAGTTCATAGGGTTCTGAAGAAACTTTCCAAACATGAACAGTGTGAACTGTCACAGAGTCCTCTTCCCGAGTCTACAGATACTGTTCCCATCCCTCTGTTGCTGCTCATAGCTTTCCCAAACTGTAATGATAATTGACCAGCGTCTGTTAATTTCCACTGCTGCTCTTCAAAACCCTATGGGTAGCTATAAAACCAACGCGAATCAGGTCAATTTAGTACTGCTGCAGCTTGCCAGAGGAAGAGGTGGGTACTAGAACTATTCACTAGGGAGGAGAATTCAAAAACAGGTGAGGTACATTAGGAGACACCTCAACAATACTACCTCACAGTAGCTGGGGGATCTGGGAACGAGTAGTGAGCTATGGGGTTTAATAGTGCAGCACTGAAATCAATGAAAGCTTTGCCACTGACTTAACTGAGAGCAGAAGCAGGCTCATAGAGGAAAAAGTACAACACCTCCCTTTCAACAGATATAAAGTGGGATTTTTTTTGTATGTTTCTTAAGGGTTTCACATTTTCTACTCACTTACTAGCCTAAGACTACAAAACATACAGATCCTGATCAGGGTTCAAAGACAGCACCATGAATCCCTAAACCTTCTCTTGTCCCAGCAGTTGTACAGCTGTGACTAGGGAGTGGGCTAGTGAAAAGTTCACCTTGGTGTTGCCTCTGAACAGATTTTCAAAGGTATTTAGGCACTTGAAGACACAGATAGGTGCCTAATAAGTACCTAGAGGCTTTTGAAAATTCTAACTCTTACTGATCGCAATAGAATCTAGGTGCTTTTGAAAACCCAATAGGTGCCTGTCTGCATCTTTAGACACCCAAATACCTTTAAAAATCTGGCTCATGTCTCAATCTTACTTTTGTCCTTTATGCACTCCTTTAGCTATCGGAGGTCTGGTCAATTTTTCTTGCCCTTTGAAGGAGGGGGAGGAATGAATGGATAGGGAGTAAACAGATACAGTGTGTGTCTGTGAGCAGATGGGGAAGAGAGAGACTGGAATTAAAAGCTGGAAAAGATGGAAAAGGAGAGAGAAATTTCATAGGGAGGGAAGAAATGAGAGAGAATATTCAGAGAGGAGGACAAAGCACATGCTGAAAGGAATATGCTTGGCTGGAGGGAGAAAGTAAGAAAAGAGGAAGGAGACAATAACAACTTAGACAAATCCCTCAAGGGAAAGAAACAATGGAGTGAAGCTAGAAAGAGAAAGAAGGCATAATGTGATGGACATGATCAGTTATATTTAAAAAATATTTAAAAGGAAGTTGATTGATAATGTGTTTAAACAATTTGCAATGAGCCATTTATTTCCTTTAAGTTGCAGAAGATATGGCATGAAGCAGTGGGGTAAATTTTAAAAGCACTGCTAAAAGGAATTATGTTCGACTCTTAGTTTGAGAAAATGCAACTCTCAGCAAAGCAGCATGCAATAGCTATGAAGTGTGGCAGTTTAAACGTGTGACAACCATGCAGGAGACACAAGTGTTCACTTCTTAAAATGTACACCCAGTTCCAAATGCTTCTTTTGGGAGACACTGTGCAGCTCCATATTTGGGTAAGATTTCAAAGTTGCTGCAGGATGCTTCAAAGAGGACACGCTTGAACACAAAAGAAGGCCTTACTTTTCAAGCGTGCTATGGGAAAAGCAGGGCAGCTATCACTATACATTACATACCGGTAAATGTCTGCTGGTGTTTTTATGTTAGGCAGTTCTGGAACCAAGTGTCCATTGCCATTGCTATTCTTCCTTTTACGTTTGGCCTCCTCTTTCTTTTCACTAAATTTCAAAGTAGTATTTTTTCCTGTGTTTATTCTTACCTGAAAATTAAAACACAAATTGGTCTAGAGTATAAAAATCAAGCAATCACGAGGGCATGGATCAAGTCAGTTCATGAATTCTTCATATCCAAGCAGCTGAGAGACTACAGCTAAACAACAAAATGTATTGACCGTGACATTCTCAGTGCTCACTGTCTCGATATTATGTGCAAAATTCATGTGCATTAGCACTTAGTGTCAAGAAATAGCTTCTTCCACCAGGATTGGGTAAGAATAAACAACCTGATTATACATCAAACCATACATCCTAAACCATTAATTCTGACCAAGAGCTTAGTTTCCCCTGAATGCAATGTCTGCCTTGAATGTAAAAGGCATTTTTAGAACACCTGGACCAGGGATGCTACCTTTTAGAAATATGTGACATGGCACTGGTAGTATGAAAACTTGAATATCTCTTTTTGGTATCATTTTAGAGAATTCATGACTGAATTGGGGGGTTTCAAAACACAGAGCAGCAAAAGAAACCTTCTGAAATAAAAAGCCAAATTAAACTTTGTCTATAGTCAGGATCCTAAATACAAGACTAGCCATGGATCTTACTGTCAAAGTTTCACATGAATGTTTGACAAAACACCTTGAATTCTGCGATAGTTTTTACATTTTACAATATTGCATGTCTAAAATAAATATAAAATGCATTTTCAGAAAAGAAAAAAAAAGATTCTAGGGCTGTAAGTAGCACAAACAGTTAGAATTCTCCTGCAGTAACATTTTAGATGTGCTATTAGGAGTATAATCTATGGTTAGATTCCAACAACAGATAAACTAGTAGCTACTACTGTTTCTGTCGGATGAAAAAATCCTAGATATTAAAGATGGAAGAGACCTATTAGGACATCTAGTGCACTCCCTCACTCCCACCCCCAACCCCACCAAAGCAGTATATCTACTAGTGTTTTGTCCATTACTTTTTAAATTCCCAAGGGATGGGATCTTTCACCATTTTCCTTGAGAAATTGTTCCCAATTATAATGTAGACATATTTCTGACTTATTTCTTCATGAGAGGAGTCTTTTCACACATGCTTTAGCGTTTAACTTCAGCTCTGGCAGGCTGGATGACTCCCTCAAGAATACATCGCTGCTGCCTCTTCATTTGACTATAGGAGTTGCTCTAGATAACACATCACTCTCTCCCCATAGGATAAGGATGCTGCTTTTGTTGTGGTCCCTGCCTCTTTAAACCTAGTAAACAAGGAAGTGGCTTCAGCTCTGAACTCTGACACCATCTTACCTATGTGAGGTAGGTCTTTTTTTTGACTCATTAAAGCAATGGTATACTTTATTGTCCGGCACTTTGGGGTACACTATTTTAAATAAAGCATGTAGTATATATACTATCTACATTATATGGAGATAAATACATAAAAAGTAATAGTACAAACCCTTTTAGGTTCAACAGTATGAGAGAAAAATATAGTTGGTACAAAATGATCAACTCCTAAATCGTCTTCATCATCACTGTGATAATGACTTGGGCCATTAACTTGGCCACTGAACAATTCTGAAGTTGTTACTTCTTTCTGTACATTGTCCTGAGTAGTAGAGTCTTCCACTCTGTGTACCACATTCAGATCTGTCTTATCTTCTTTCTCCTCTTCAGAGGAAGTTGTATCTTCTCCATTTGCCTCAATTGTATCAGGTGTCCTATAAATTGCAAAAAATACTTAAGGAAAGAAAACTAATCAACACATATCATAGCCTAACAAGATAACTTACAGAATAACATATGAAACCAGTGAATAATTTCCTTTACCTATGAGATGAGATTTTCTGGAAGAGGTTAGGGAAGAACAATATCATGCATGATATAGTTTTTTTAAGGGTCAGACTGTGGAGCCCTTACTAATAATGGAACCACTTCAATAAGGACCAAAACAGCTCTAAGGATTGTCATTCACAATTAAAAGAGTTGTTTACTCAGGAATTGTACACAACAGGTCAGAAATACGAAAGGTCCAACTATAATACTAGCTTACCCATCTTGTACACTTTGGGCCAGAGTGTCTCTTGCAACCAAGCTCTAATCAATGCAAGAAACAGATGAGGGTGTCAGGGAGCTGGTTACAGCTCCATGATCAAGGGCCTTTCTGCAGTAGCCCCAGGGCCAGTGAAAGCAGCTAGAGAGCTGTTCTAACTCACACCCTGGCATAGGGTCTCAAATGGCCCCTATGCCATTGGAGGATGGGAGTAGTGGAACTCTATTCTGCAATGCTCCAACCTCCTTTCCATGTTGTGCCCTCTGACGGGCATGGGAGGGAGGCAGCAGTCACAGGAGCTGCCTCTGCCATTGGGTAGTTTCCCTATGTCAGGAGAATGAGGGGATTCCTTCCTGGACATTTACATACAGATTCCAGCTCCTCTGAACCACTCAGGGGCTGGATTCCAGTAGAAAATCTGGCCCTTTATGTTCCAACCTTCTTCACCCTACCCTCATAATTAGAGTCCAAGTTAATTCTTTTAGTTCTCTCTATCTATCTGGGTGTTTATAGGCTCCAAACTCCTCACAAACATTAGTTAGTTTACTCTCACATTATACCCTTGAGGTAAGGAAGTTTTATCGTCCCCATTTCACAGATGGGGAACTGAGGTATACAGAAATTAAATGTATGCCGATCACACAGAAAGTCTGTGGTAGTCAGGCTCTGTAAACAGATCTTCCTCTATTATGAGCAGCTTATTTTAAGTTTCACATTTTATTTATTTTTGCGAATTTTAAGGTATTAAAAAGTATCCAGAGTTCTGAATGGATGTTTTTAGGACTTTCTCAGTTTATAATGGAAACAAAATCAACAACCATACACTTTTCAACATGCAGCAATGCTCCTCAACCATTACTGATTTAAGCAAATCAACTGCAAAAAGCACCTATTTGTTCATACTAGTAAGGATTTTAATTAAATCTTTCAGCCCAAACCTGCAACAGTAATATACCTGTCAAATTCACCCAGCATCTCTTCTCGTCTCTCAAGTTCTTCCAATCGGGCCCACAGTTCCTCCTCAGATTGGGAACAGCCCTTGGACTTTGTATCCATCCCATTTTCTTGAAAATGTACCTCAAAAACATCTGACACCTTTGGCTTTGAATGAGGCTTGTGAGCAGTTCTACGTTTTCCTGTGCAAAATAAATAAAAGGTATTTAGCCAAAACATTTTCTATTTCAAATTACTGTTGAATTGTTTAAGTAATACTGTCAGTGAACCAGAACATTGTCACAGGATAATACTAAGGCAAAACAGAGACACTGATCCTGTGACACTTCTATTACAGTGGTTTGGTACCTCTCAGTTGATTTAATCATTTCTTCTAGTGGTGCACTAGTGTGACAGTTGCTCACTGTGCCATTAATTGGGGAAACAAACCTACTTTGTACTTTGGCTCACTTGGGACCAACTATAGATACAAGTAGATGTTTTTTAAATTTATGAAGTACAACAATGTTACCTAAAAATTAGAGATGGTTTACAGGACAAACTGGGAAATATAGCAGGAGCCCATGGTATCTGCACATCCCTCTTTGGTAACTAACAATTCACTTCACTCCACAACAAAAGCCATTTTTAGCTTTAAAATCTTAGTTTTGTAATAACAAAAATAAAACCTTTAATGCTTCAGAAGTGGCTAGAGAAATTTGCTCTTCAGCAACCACAGGCAGTCACTGTGGTCATTTAAATGTTTCATTATCTATTCAACTGGTAAACACATTTGTTTCCAGACTCATAGACTTGAAGGCCAGAAGGGACCATCATGATCATCTAGTCTGACTTCCTGCACATGGCAGGCCACAGAACCTCACCCACTCACTCCTGCAATAGGTCCATAGCCCCTGGCTGAGTTACTGAAGTCCTCAAAACTTGATTCAAAGTCTTCAAGTTACAGAAAATCCACCATTTGCTTTAGTTAAAACCAGCAAGGGACCCATGCCCCATGCTGTCCAGGGGGGCATGGGTCCTTCCTGACCTCATATATGGTGATCAGTTAGACCCTGAGCATGTGGGTGAGACCCACCAGCCAGATATCTAGGCAAGAATTCTCTGTAACTCAAGAGCTCTCCCCATCTAGCATCCTATTTCTAGCCATTAGAGAGATCTGCTAATAGCAGACATGGATGGGCCATATGCCATTGTCGGCAATTTCATCGTACCATCCCCTCCGCAAACTAGGGTTTTTTAAACAAGTAACGTTTTTTGCTCCCACTGCTCCTCTTGGAAAACTATTCCAGAACTTCATTCTTTTGATGGTCAGAAACCTTCATCTAATTTCAAGCCTAAACTTGTTGATAGCCAGTTTATATCCATTTGTTCTTGTGTCAACATTGGCGCTTAACTGAAATCATCTCTCCCCTCGGCCTGTTTTGTTAGGCTAAACAAGCCAAGCTCCTTAAGTCTCCCCTCGTAGGATAGGCTCTCCATTCCTCTGATCATCTTAGTAGCCCTTCTCTGCACCCACTCCAGTTTGAATTCATCTTTCTTAAAGATAGTAGCCCTTCTCTGCACACACTATTCCAGATGAGGTCTGACCAGTGACTTGTACATTGGTAATAAAACTTCCCTACTGCAACTGGAAATACCTTGCCTAATGCATCCTAGGATTGTCTTTCTCCTCCTCTGTTGCTTCCAAGTGTTAAGTCCCCAGCTTATAGCAACAACTCTTGTTGTTAGTCCCTCTTTGCACTATTAAATTTTACCCTATTTCTATTATTCCAGTTGTCAAGATTGTCCAAATCTTTTTATGTGATTCTAGTCCTCCTCCATATTGGCAGTATCTCCCAATTTTATGTCATCCAACAAATTTTTCCAGCACACTCTCACTTTCTGTGCAAAGGTCATTGTTGAAAATGTTAAATAAAATTGGTCCTAAGACTGATTCTTGAGGAACTCCATTAGTAACCTCCCTCCAGCTTGATAGTTCACCTTCCAGTATGACCCACTGTAGTCTCCCCTTTAATCAGTTCCTTACCCACCTTTCAATTCCTGTATTAATCCCCATCTCCTCCAATTTAACTAAATATCCCGTGTGGAACTGTATCAAATATTTTACTGAAATCCAGATAGAATAGATCTACTGCATTTCTTTTGTCTAGAAAATCAGTTATCTTCTCAAAGAAAGAGATCAGGTAGGTCTGGCATGATCTACCTTTTCTAAAACTATGTTGTATTTCATACCAATTACTGTTTAGCTCCATGTCTTTACTCTCTCCTTCAAATTTTGTTCTAAGACCTTGCATGCAACGGAGGTCAAACTTGCAGGCCTGTAGTTTTCCAGATCACTTTGTTCCTTTCTTAAATATAGGTATTATACTTGAAATTATCCAGTCATAGGGTACAAGGATTCATTAAAAATCCTTGCTACTGGGATCACAATTTCATGTGCCAGTTCCTTTAATATTCTTGTAGGAAGATTATCCGGGCACCCTGATTTGGTCCCTGTGACAGAGTGCAGGGAGAGAGTAGGTGAGCCTACACTTTGGTCACTTAGATGCTAATTACTGCCCCAGAAGAAGCTGATTGGGGGTAATTATCTAATCAGGCTGATGGGCTAAGAACTCAATTGGCCCAATCGGCCCAGGGACGATAAGAGGCACAGGAAGGAAGTGCAGAGGGGCGAGAGGGAAGAACAGGGCTAGTGGAGTCTAGTCATACAGAGGCCTCAGATAGGAGTCCTTAGTCATTTTAGATACTGTTCTTGGCTTTCTCAGAGATGTAACCATTTCTCTGTCACCAAAAATGATGCCCCGACTATTAAAGCCAGGCTTGCCCTAGTGCAGTTGTTAATTAATATCATTTGGATATTTATCTCTCGATCTCAGAGAGTAACGGATCAATGCAACAACAGTAATAAAACAAGCAAACAATCTATCCTTACATATTTTCACAAAGAATAAGTTAACTTCAAGAAAACACAGCTAATGAAGGTATAGGATACAAGAGAGGATACATAGACCACAGATGAAATTTGAATCAATAGCTATCAGGAGACATCAAATTTGAATGAGTATTTATAATATAATGTGGCATTAGTAAAAGTTTCATACACTAATATGTAAGAATAGGACCACTTCCCAGAATGCCTTTGTTCCTTCCAAAATTGCAATCACTGCCTCCACCTTCAAGTGCAAGGAATTTACTGATTTATTCCATGAAAAAGATCCCAATGCAGTATTATGTCAGCCAACTCAAACATCTCCAGTTCATAACCCACTCTGATCGCCCCATGTCCAACTGACATTATATTTACAGCAAAGAAAACTAGTGTTTCCCCTACTCTTAATTCTTTTTACCTTTTGAATACTGTCTCAAATAGCACAGAAAACAACCACCTTTCACCATTCCCCTTAACAAAAACACCTTCTTACTTTCTCTTTACAAGCTAATTTCCCATCGCCAATTTTTTCTTTCTTCGAAAATCCTGCAGTGACTTTTCACATATATTCCACTATTTCTCCAAAAGCTACATTTTGAGAGTTTCTAGTTTCAACCCCTTCTCACAATAGTAAAAATGCCCTGGCTATGCTCAGCGTTCACCTCACCTCATACATGCCCGACACCCCCTTCTCATGCTTCTTGCCCTCGCTGCTGACACTATGTGCAATGACATACTTCCCAAGGAACAGATGAAGTCTGAAACTTAGTCCTCCTAGTTTCACTACTACACATTCTTTTGTGTGACTCAGAACAGACATGTCTATACTGTCACTAGATCTTTCTTCTACAGTATCCCCCAGGAGTCAGTCTATGGTTCTTCCTCATTTTCTCTTTGGTCAACTCCTCTGAATTTGTAACACTGGGGGGTTGTTTCTCTGAAGATTCCAATATCTGGTTACTGAGCTATCTGTTGGTAACCTAACTCTCCAAGTCAGGATTGCAACCCAATGACATAATCATGTGGATTAAGTATCCGCTTATATTAACTATGCTGTTCTGGGGATAAAGAGGGCTTATGGCCTTTCGTATACTTTTAAACTCAATAAAAATAAATTACAAAAAATATGAAGTCTACTATCATAAATATAAAATAAATTATTGTTTGAATGTTACTCAATTTAACAAAATCAACATTTTACTGATTAGTAATAGTCATTTACCTTTTGTTTCAGTGCCATCATTTTCAGCTTCTTCTCTTATATCAACAATATCACCTGCTGCCTAATTAGAAAGATGTTAAATCATTACCTTTTACAGCAAACTTAAATCATTACTTTTTTACAATGTTATGTTTACTAGAAATAGAAGTATTTTAATATAACTTGCTTAACTAACTGCAGCCATATGCAACCGTAGAAGAGAGTGACTGCATTACTTCTCTACTTCTACTTGTTTTTTATTAATCTGAATATTCATGTTTCTCTAGATTTCTATTATAGAAACTGGTTAGGTTCAGTACTAAAACATAGACACTTACATCACTCATCTTCTGCAAATCTTCTGTGAATTCAATTCTGGATTCAAAATTCTTCATGACTTTTTGCAAATCATCCAATGCTTTCCTTACGTCTGAAATAAACACAATCACTATGCAAAACATGGCATATGTAAGAGTGGCATTAACATTTTAACTGTAGTAATTTCATACTGAAAATGTAGTAATTTATAATCTATCTGTAAGAAAAAAAAAATTTCCCACTTTCCATTTTATTTTTTCCTTTT